>NW_009260479.1:3568395-3590639 GCF_000687185.1 Egretta garzetta | reverse complement strand
TTTCCCTACCTACTCTATTTGCCTGCATGTAAAGTGATTTTTAGCTGTGATTGTGTTTGTTGCATGAGAGTAAGCAAGACAGTTTTGCCTTACTTCAAAAGATATTATTGCCTAAGTTTTTAAAACGATTTTAAATATCTAAAGCTTTGCTTCCATCTAGACTTTGATTTCCAGAGGACAGCTACTCAATGCGTACTCAGATTATGTCAAGAAAAAAATAAACCAACCACCCCCCACATTTCTTGTTTAAGTAAAAACCAAGTAAAAGTTCACACGTCTGTGGACAATGGGAATTTTGCAGTCTACTTGTATAACTTTAATTCTCTTCAGACATGAAAGAATTAATTTAGGCAGCTTTTTTTTTCTCATTCTGGCTCGTGGTTTTTAAGAACATACATGAAGGGTATTCTTTTTTCTGCCTTTAAACTATAATGTTATTTAGCCCGTATATGATGTGTCTAAGTTACGCGCTAGCAAAGGTGTGCATGGTGCATGTGAAACGACAGGTCTCAACCCCAAGGCTTTCACAATGTCAGTCCAAGTGTAAAGGGTGGCAAAGGATGGGAAGTTCATGGAAAAATAAGCTTCAAGTGCTGTATGTACTTCTAAAGTTCTCTCTCTGACGTGAGTAAGAATAGAAATTTTTCAGCTTTGCGCTTGGAGGCTGGAATTCAGGGTCCGTGACAGGACTGGCCCGAAGAAGAAAATTCGCGTGTTAAGAGTGAGATTAGAGCATCCACGGAATTCAGTCCCTTAATGATATGGTAGGTGACATGAAATTCCTGATCCCAGCTTCTGGACAGTGATATCATTTTTCTCTTTGATGTTCAAAAGGCTGGACTTGGCAGTCTCTTACAGTGACCTTCAGCTCATCAGTGCTATACTTTTCCTAGTTGGAAAATCTAAAGAATGGATGAAAGAACACAAAAGAAAAAGTTTGCTTGAATCTGAAATTGTCTTTTTCCGACTGCACTTACAGTGATTGTACAGGATCAGACAGACTTAAAGTAAAACTAAACTCAGGAGTACCTGCTGAGCAGTGTACATCAGTTACTACTCAAGTAGAGAGTGAATTTAAAACCGACCACTTCTCTACCACTTCTGTTGGTTTTAAAGTATTTGTCTTCCATTTGACAATAATTGAAGCTTAATAAGAGATTTCAAGAAATTTCTGAAAGCTGGAAATTTGAAAATAGAAGTATGTATATACATACAAGCAAAGGGTGGGTTTGTGATGGTTTTATTCTTGCCAGTGTCTCAAAGTGACATAGTTCTTTAAAGGATGCCTCTGCTGCACATAACTGCACTTGTCAATCTTTATTTGAAATGTTACCAAAGCATGGCTTAACTCCTAATGTTTCACCTCTGGATGTGCCTATCTTGGTTGATTCTTCTGAAATGCATAATTACTGGATGTTTTGAGAAATTCTGGTGGATGAAGCCTCTGCTTGTAGAACTAAGCTAGCTTTTTGCTAAAATACAAATCTGTGTGCTTTTGTATTTCCACTTCTGCAGTAACACTAAGTGAAAGGAACGGCTGCGTAGGAATTTGAATGAACTGAATGCTCTGTCTGAACAACTCCACTAGAAGAGGTGTTTGGCATGCACAAACACATAATACTGAATTTTTTCTTTTTACAAAGCAACAATATTGCCAAAAGTAACAATACTAAACAATATATATTCATTATAGAAGTAGTATCAAATGCCAGTATTATTTTGGACAACAAGTGAACTGACTTGGAAATACGTTTGGTTTCCTTAGCCTAAAGTCGGTAGCCAAAGTTTCAGTGTACTTACCTAGCTAGTCAATGTACTCCATCATTGATAGCAGCTTTCTTCAGGGTCTTTTCATGTCTTGTTTTAAACAGGTTAAGATCACTTTTGTTACCTTTCACATATGGGTTTGTTGATAGAGGGCTTTGGATCCTAGAGGTACCCATGTGCTGAAGGAAGGCTTCTGGAGGCTCTGTTCTATGCTTGGCTGCCTTCTCTGTGTTTCCAAGATTGGGTCACTCAATTCCTTCCCTCTCCATTGCTGGTATCTATTACCGAACAGTTAAATGTCAATATTTATCTGTACATAGCAATTTCCATGTATGCATCTCAAGAAGTAATTATGGAAAGCTGGAGGGCACTCAGCGTTCTTAGAAATCAGCAAAGTATTTCAGTCCTCTCAGTGGCCATCTTAAAACATACAAACCAGCAGAAAATAATGCTGCGTAGCAGCAGCCCTGTGAGCAGCACTGGAATGAAGGTGGTCACCGGTCACAGAGCTGGAGGAATTTTAAGGGATATTTTCAAAAGCATTCACCCTCTTCACTCAAGGTGTCCTTGATCTTTTTCCTGTGTGTTTACTCTGGTCAAAAATGAACTTTCTGTTGTTTTGAAGTAGTTCTAATTATAATGGTAATACAAATGTACAAGTGGAGAGCTGCTTGAGTAATCTCTTCAAATTAAGTGCACTTCTAGTTAAATGACTTAAGTTTACTTGCAAGTGAATGCTTGTGCTGCTGAGAAAGGGATGAAGCTTCGTATTTCATATCTAATTTTGTCTAGGATCATAAAAGCCTGGTATCCACTGAAATGCAGGTAAACATCTGAAGCCATTGTTTTTAAGTATGACACAGTAGAATAAAAAATTGCTGGAATATCTGTTTGAAAAGGTGGAATTATGTTTTTAAGAAAATTGCAAGTACTCAGGACCTAGTGGCTTCCTATTTATTTTTGTGGCTTAAATTTCCTTTTTTTATTCGTTACTTAAAGGTATTAATAAAGTCTTTCAACTACAGTAGCTGCTATGAGCTGCGATACAGGTCAGTGCAAATTTCAAATGTATTCTAGGCTGTTACTTACAAGCGTAATCACTGCAAGGGCTTTCATTCCTGTTGATTCCAGTGTTGCCGTTTGCACGAATAAAGGTTAATCTTGAGAACCAGGAGAGTGAAGGACTATAATCCTAATTTCCAACCCTTGTTATATACTTGAAAATGAGCTAGATAGCTCCTCAGCGGCCTGATTGTTTAACTGTTTTTCACTTCAACCAAGGGACTAAACTGATAGAATGAGCAGTTTCAGTTCAGAGAGGCCTCAGTTTGACTTCTTGCATCTACTTCCTCTGTACATCCCTTCTGGCTGGCCTGATGGCATATCCAACACCCCAAAATCAGCTGCGAATTCCAGGAGACTGCAAAAGCAAAAATATGTTGAGGGCTGAGGTAGGATATGTTGTATTCTACTGGTTAAAACAAGAAAGTTTTATATAGATAAGTATTTATTTATACACACATGCTCACACTATATATATATATATATATGTATATAGTAATGCCTATATCATACAAATAACTTTTCTGTATCATTTAGAGGTTGGGAGGCAAGACTGGAGATTTACAGAAACCTTTTGGTTATTATAATGGATGTATTTCTGAAATGAGTTATTTTCTCTGAGTAGTCACTCGTGCAAGTGACTGCTACATGCGGAGATGCAGAAAATGTCTTGTGAAACTGTTGTGACTTGGGTAACTCATGTGTGTCTGATGCTTAGGAGCAATGCCACAAATGTATGGGGAATGTGATCTAATGGATAGTGTATACCTAAGAGCTCCACATAAAAAGCTCAAAGAACAATTATCTAAGTTGAATGCTGTGTTTTAAAAACAGCTTCATCCATTTTCCTGCCATTTTTGTGCTTTTCCTCTAAATAACTCTAATGCATATTAATTAATTGCTTGAAATAATACCAATAAATCTAACAAGGTTTGTCTAAAGCTTGACTGCACAGAGGAAACTTCATGTTTCTTTCAGTGATGAGAGAAAAAATCATTTACTGAAAATATGAAGAAAGCTAATATTAATTTAGGTGGAACTTAATGAAATCTTTAATGGCTTTTTAAAATTGTTTTATTTTCCTTAGATTTTAATTTGAATTAAGTCATTACTATTGTTAAATTAGTTAAACACTAAATTAAGAAATGCAAATGAAGTGAGCCCAAAATCCAATGTGGTTATTGTTTTTATTGATATATGTAGGCTAGTGGTGTGGAACAAATTCCAATTATATCTGATCTGTTATTTGCAGTACAAGTTCCTGTCTCTTCATTAAGTGTAATACATTAGATTAAATGCTTTGCTCGATAAGAGCTCGGAAAATACCAGTATTACAGTAAACCTCTTGCTGCTTCTGGCTCTTTGTTTGGGCTGTTAGCACTGTGTGTAATGCAGGCTTCAAGGCTTTCTAGTTTAAAGTTTTAAAATCCTGTCCAGCTGTGATCATCAGAGAAAGATAAATGTAAACTTTAGGTAGGGGTAGTCACAGGAGGCCCAGGAGCGAGGGAGAGTTGCTAAAGGCAACTCCATTACATACATGAGTTCACCTGAATAAATGTTCAGTGGCTTCTGCTCTGCTAACTTTAAATACTAGTAGCTAGCGAGGAAAATGCTGGTTTCACATGATGTATCTCCCGATATGATTAGAACATCCAAAGTAAATGAAGCATGTCTTTGAGTATCAGAAGTAGATTATTCCAAGTTGTTCTTTATCCTTTGGTTTATATTTTTATAAAATGCTGTATCTTAAACTGACCAAAATTAGTAGAACACTGGGTAGGAAAGAGGACAATGTATGTGCCATTTTTGGGCTCATCTGCTTTGTGCACAGTCAAGGCACTTGTCTCTGTAAAAGCTCCTTTTTCATTTTTAAGCTGTTGTTTTCTTTGGAAGCCATTCAGGAAGGCAAAATCGAGCAAACTAGCTGCCAAAGCTGCCTGTAGCTACCCTCCAACAGTCCCAAGCGGAGAGACAACACCGTAACTGAGGGTACGCCTTGCCACAGGACTGACCCAGCGAAGCTGTGGGCAAGCCAGGCCCACGTGGTACCATGTTCCTGAGCTGTGGTTGGTTTGTGCCTGTGCCGCCGCATCCGTCCTCCTGGTGCTGCATGGCTGTGGGTCAGATGGTAGGGTTTCTCTGGTGTCCTCCAGAGCTGCTGTTCAAGCTGCTGGGGGGAATTGCATTATCATATAGAGTGGAAGAACTTGCCTGTCCTGTTGATGCCCCATGCAGAAGTATTCTTAGCTTGCCAGTACAGTAGTATAAAAAATACTTTCAGCTCAGCATGCTCCTCACTTCAATTTATTCTAGCAGTGTCAAGGTACGTGTCCAGCACAAGTGGATGAGCTGCCTCTGCTTCTGGCTGCATTGCATTTACAGGAGGGCGTAGGGAGAAAACATGAGACCTCAGAAGGTTTACAACCTTCTGGAAGGCACTGTTGAACTTTGGTGAGGAATCGTGCAAGCAGGAGGCTGAGAGAGCAGCGTGACAGCTGATGATTACAGCGGTTGCTCTGGTTTCACTGTGTATATAGATATTTTTTTTTCCTCCCAGTGTGTGAGGTAAGCAGCACTAGTAGCTTCGTAATCATCCATGTCAGTAAAATTGATTCGGCTTTAGTCAGTGATTAACCTTTTCCTGGCAGGGTAGCTGTTGGAGTTGATGTGATGGAGGCTTGTGAGGTAGTTACTGTTCCTTTTTGTCCTAATGTGGTGGGCATAGCTAGTGTGTGCAAAGTGCTAGTTGACTTTAGGAGATGGGATTCCAATGCTGGGGTTAAGTCATTTGACATGTCTGTGTCTACGGGAGGAGCATGTGGCAGAGGTAGGACAAGGCATTGAGCATGGGTGTCAGCCTTCTCACCCTGGGCCCAGAGAAACTTCTGCCCATGCTCCTCCAAATACTGGAAACCAGTCCTTTTCCCCTACTCTCTCTCTGTCCTCCTTCTCTTCCTTTCAGTTTGTCTGAGTTCTGGATCAACCTGCATCCAGAGTCACTCAAAATGGTTCTGTGAAGGCACTGAAAGAGACTGTAATATTTTATTACTGGGACGAGTGAAAAAAACCCCTCTTTTCTCCATCATGATGCTCATGCTATTTGTCATGCTGCTTTGTTTCACACATTTGACTGCTCAGTAACTGCTACCATACAGTTAGCAAAAGGTTTCTTCCCTTTCTTGATGCTTTCCTCCTATGCCCATCATTGTACAAATCCATGGAGTGTGACTCCAGAATGTCTCCCTGAAACACTTTTGTCTGTCAGTGTAGTCTATTTGTATTACTGCATTCCAATGGTCATCAGAATCCCTATTCTGTGCCTGGAATAAAAATGAGACCATTCTAGCTCAAAAACCTCCCGTGTGTTGTGCTGGGTTTGGTGGTGAGGGTGATGCCAGCTATCGAGTGCCTCCTTGCAGTGGTGGTGTGTAGATGAGTGGTTTCTGAGTTGCAAACAGAGATCTTTACCTTGCAGATGTCTTGTGGTTTTGGAGACTGACATTGCTTGGGCTTATCTTCTGGCAGATTTTTGAAAATGCTCTTCTGTAGATGTTTTCAGGTCCTTTTTCCAAACTTACGGGTCTTTTTGCCACACTGTGATCAGAGGATAACTAGGCTTCCAGAATGATCCTCTGGCCATTTAGCACCATGTTGCAATGGCATCATCTTGCACTTGCTTAACTGAATTGAATGGTGTGGCACTGCAGCGATCTGCAAAGGATGAGGATGTCTGCATCCAGGAAAAGCACAAAGCGGGTTGTTTTCAATGCATGGTAGTTAAATGGGAATCCATTATGGAGAAGCACTGGCATGAAGGAAAGATGGGTTGGTATTGAACTTCAAGGTTTGACCATGCTGCACGATAGGAGCTTGTATTGCTTCGTCCTGCAAAACAGGCAGGTTTCAGGTGGCTAAAGTGGTCTGCAGGCTGTGACCCAGCATGGGCAATCAAGCCCAGTATTAATGAATAGTGAGGATAAGTACTGGTGGATTAGTATATAAACCTTAATCAGGATTAAGACACAGCAGATATGTACCTGTGGAGCAGAACGTGCTGTGTGAATAGGAAACAAGCTAAACAGATTCCGTAATTTCAGAGACAGGTCTGCTTCAGTCTGTGAGTGGTTGTGCCCTTTTACACTCCAAGGACAATTCTTATTGCACTGAGAATGGAACTTTTCTTTGAAATCAAATTTGTTCGTTGGCCCACGACTGAGGAAAAACTTGCTGCAGGATCTGTGGAGGATTCACTCACCCCATCTGCAATTCTATCAGGGCTAAAATGAAATGTGAGCAAGAGGAGGAACCATGTAATGGTACAGGCTCATTTGTTTTCACATGAATACATTAGAGCAAAATCTCACTTTCATGAATCAGCATTTCCTTTGTCAATAACTTTCAATATTAAACAGTAAGGTGACACCAGGATTACATAGGAGGAAAAGTAAATTAAACTGCAACAAAATATTCTTGAGGGTAAATTGACACCTCAGGTCTTGATTCATGGTTCAGCTACGGAACAGGATGGGAATAACTGTTTCCTTCCCACCACGTTTAAAATTGTTTTGTAACTGAGAGATAAAAAGGACATTTCCAGATCCTTAGAGGATACTAGTTCATCCAAATCCCACACTACATTGAGAAATCATTCCTTTATTCCCTTGCATGTTTTCTGAAAATTGTAACGCTCAATCAGTTTGCCAAAATATGGAGCATAGAGTAATACACTTCCCTTGTTGCCTAGAAAAAAAATAGCTGATGTTTTAGTGTCCTCATGTGCCGAAATGTCATATTCTTCAGCTGAAGTGCAGTGTTTCCTCCTCTTCCTTCTTGACAAATCTGTTTTGTTTCTAGATGTTAACCTCTTCCTGACCTAGTGCCACTCATGCATGAAAAGCCCAAGTGCTTCTAAGTTGCAAGCATAGCAGTTGTCTAGTACCTTAGTCTTGACAAGGATTCAAAGAGAAATACACAAGTTTATGAATGCCATTAATGATTTTATTAATAATCTTGGGGAAGTTATTTTGGAACGCTTGTTTTAGTGAAGAGGCTGTCTAAAGCTTCTGAAACTGGTGTTTAAATTACATAGGTGTCCTGTGTATTCTGATCTTAGTGGCAGAAATTATTTTACCTTGAGACACACTTGGTTCATATCCGTAAGTATCCATGGGTTTACATTAAATACAAATACATACACTTCCTTGACTTGTCAGTTTAGTGGTACCTCCTCCCTCAAACTTATTTGTATAAGGCTTCTGGACTGTTTAATACAGGAAACTTTTCCTTTTTTTTTTTTTTATTTTCAATTGGCATTACCATTTCAGACAGCTGGTCCTGAAACGCTTCTGTCTGCTTTAAAAGTTCACAGAATATTTAGAAGGCAAGCAAAAACCAAGAGAAAACAGGCTCAACAGTGGTGGAAATTGCAATTCCTTCTTTAGTTGCAGAACAGGTTCTGCCCAGACAGCAGCAGTGAAAGCATCCCCACCCATCAATCCCAGCTCTGACTTAAGAAAGCACCTTTAGAAGAAAATGTATGTATTTTTATATAAATGGGCTTTATCTCTAGTGCAGCCAAATTTTTGTGTCTAGATTTAAATACAGACATTGTCATTTCATTGGCTTGCTGATGCTACTGGTGCTACTTGTGTTTAAGCATGCTCTGAAGTGGTTTCCTAAGTTCCTAGCTTTAATTTTTTACCTCCTGCTCAGAGCCAGCAAGAAAATTGAGTTGTGTCATTTGTGACCTAGTGTGTGCTTAGCAGTTCCTGGCAGAAATCCCTTAAATGGGGATATGTGGCTTGGGCCAGGTTTCTCAGAACAGAGAACTATTAGTGGAGAGACTTCCAGTGTGTTAGCTACTGTGAATATAAACATTGAGAAAGGTCTTACGATATAATGAGAAAAGGCCAAAGAGATGAGCCAGGCATCATACTACTTCATCCAATGTACACCTCATCCTGTGTTACCCATTCATCTCTGTCTCCAGGCTTATCCTCTGATACGATGATGAGAAGCTCGTGCTTGTGACTTGAATCAATCATGTAAGTTGCATGTTAAATGGAGGAATGGTCTGTCCAGAGCCTCATCAAATTCAACAAGGAAAGCTGTCAAGTCTTGCACGTGGGGGACCTAAACTCCCTGCATTGATAAGAATCTAGGGGGACGCTCTGCTGAGAAGGACGTGGGAGGTCTAGCTAAAAATGAGCCAGCAATGTGTCCTTGTAGCAAGGAAGGCTGATGGCATACAGGCTGTATCGATAGGAGCACAGCCAGGCAACTGAGGGAAGTGAATTATGGTCCTTTACTCAGCAGTCAATTGATCACATCTGGAGTACCGTGCCTGGTTTGGGGCCATTTAGTGCAAGAAATGCATTGATAAACTGGACTAAGTGCAGTGGAGGGCCACCAAGATGATTGGGGGCTGGAGGAGCTGCCCTGAGCAGAGAGGCTGGAGGATCTGGGCTTCTTCAGCCTGGAGAAGAGACCTTCAGGGGGACCTCATGGCAGCCTGCTGAGGTGCTCTTTGCTGAAATGCACAGCAGAAGAATGTGAGACAGCGTCCATAAATTGATGGATGAGAGTTTCTAATGGGACACAGAAAAGAAAATTTTCACAGGGAGGAGTATAAATACAACAGTTTTTATTAGTGGGCTCTTGGTAACTGAAGGTCTTGGAACCTTGTCTCAGAAATGTAACAAGACAAGGCTAATTTTATGTTCTTCTTCTGAATAAAGTTGGTATATTGACCTAGTTCTGTCACTCTATAGCCACGAACCAATTGGATCCCTCAGCTGCCACCCCATCTCATTTTGCCTTGTTTGGACAGAGAGAGCTAATTACAGTAGGTACTGTATCCAAATTTTTATGGATTAATTTACAGCATGATGAACAGAGCCAGTGATGGAGATATAACCAAGGAAGTGAGGGATGCTCTGACCTTGTCACTCAGATGGATGTGGAGACATACTGCTCTTTTCCCAGATGGCTCTTGAGTTTTACAGAAAGTCAGTGACATGTTTAATTACTTCTGACAAATAGAGAACGCTTTCTTTTTTAGCTGTATTGTGTTATGCCCTTCATGACAGTGGAAAAAGGCAAAGCAGTATCTTGACCAGCCACCCTTTGAGTAGGATATTATGAACTGAAAGTCTTGGGGTTGAGGTACAGGCTTTCAGCTCCCATTGACTCTTGGTGCTGTCAGGATTAGAAATGCCCGATGTAAGGGAGTGCTTAGGTACCTGTAAGGTCAATGAAACTTAAATGCATACCTAAATAATGTTCTGCAAAGAGATGTTTTCTCAGCAGTCACGATGTAGTTTACATGTTATGTGGCATTTGATAACTTGTTTAACAGAGAAGATTAATTTGAAATTACATTAGGATGTGGAAAAAAAAGGTCAAGATTGTTGCAATCTCCAGAGTTATGGTAAATATAACTAAAGTTGTAAGACTGTTGTCTTCTCATAACTTTTAAAACAAACACGTTCAGGGGGAAAATGGCTATACTTGGAAATTTAGAGCTGGTCCAATCAAAAGTCTGTTTGCAAGATTTGAAGCAGCCTTATTTGTTGGCTTGATGGATTTCTTTAAACACTTCATGTAAAATACTGTTGTGTATTTTGTGATTGGAGAAAGGAAAAGCATGCAAGGTCTGTCATCCCCATGAGAATCCTTTTAGACCACCTCTGGTTTGACCTGATTTGCAGGCTTTCATTCAAAAGTGGCAGAGAATTAAGAGGAGGTTCTTTCAAGAGTGCTCAGGGCTGAAATAGTTTTGAAATAGTTTTGCTGCTGTTGGTGAAGGTAAGAATGGCTGTCCTGAGTCAGGCCAAAGGGCCAGCTAGGCTACAGTCTTCCTCTGTCAGCGGCCCGTCTCTAGTACACATGCAAGGCTTGAACAGCTATTATGTCCTCCCAGCTTCTACCAGTCTGCAGTTTAGCAACTTCCTGAGCCTGAGGTTTTTTTATTTTAACAGTTGTTGACGGACTTTTTCCCATGAACTTCTCTAATCACTTTTTAAAAGCGTGTAGGTTTTTGGCACCCATGGTATCCTGTAGCACTGAATCCTTCAGCTGAGCTGTGCATTGTGTGAGAAGTCCGTATGTTTTGTTTGTGTTGAGCATGTCACCTGATAATTTCATTTGCTCCTCGGTAGGTTTTGTACTATGAGAAACAGTGAATAGTTACTCTGTATTTATCATCTCCTTGACAGCCTGTGCTCTGCTGGCCTCCCTCTGGTATCCCCTTAGCCATTTCTTTTCTTGGCTAAAGAGTTGTAATCAAGACTTACTCATGTCTCATTGGAAGCGGTCCCACACCTTTGATCAGCCTTGTTGTGCCTCTCTATATTGTTTCTATTTTTATTATGTTCTTTTTGAGATGTAGGACTGGCACTGCACTGAGTATTCAAACAGAGACTAATCTTTTATTTAAAAGGTGGCATAATACTGTTTCCGGTTTTATTCCTTCTATAAAAATTTTAATGTACTTGCTTTTTCAATTTACGAGTATTGCTTTGATATTTCAATAAAATTATTAAAATTTACCACACTTTACTTAAAGATAATTCTTCAGAGCCTGTTGGGTGTGTAAATTTAGGTCTATTCTTTCCATGTACATTATTTTGTATTAATTAACATTGAATTTCATCTGCCAGTTTGTTTCTTAATCCATCTCTGTCATGAGAAAATTCTGTACCTCCTCAGGTTGGCTTTGTTGTCTCTCCGTCTGCCCTTTCCCACATCACTTGTGATCACCTTTCTCTAGTGACTGTGGAAACTGATCACTTACTCTGCTGTTTGTTTTATGCCTTTTTAAAAATGATCATTAATTTGTAAGACCACTTCCATTCTTGTCCTGTGGCAGCCTTCTTTCTGCAAGAAATTTTGGTGAAAGACCTTGTAAAAAAAAAAAAAACAAACCCTGTTGGAAATCCATGTTTATGCTTGTATAAAGCAACAGAGTCAGAGACTCCTTTTGAGATCTGTTTGGCAAGACTTTCCCTCAGAAAAGGCACCAAGTCTTCCCCATTAAATCATATTTGCCAACGTATCTAATGAATCTGGTTTTGCAGAGCTTCCTGATAGTTAGCTGAGTCTGGATCTCAGTTATTGAACCTCCCCATGTCCAACTGGGAGCCCATTTTGATAACTGGCATCACATTTGTCACCAGCACGCATCTGATACTGAGGCAGTTCTAAGCAAGAGGTTATATTTTCACAGGGAACATTTTAAGAAATTGGCACTTGATTCCTACACAAGTTCTGCACGGGTAACATATGATCTTATTTATTTCTTCTCATTTATTGAACTGATTTGTTCTTAAACGTGCCCACTGCAGAGGGGTTTGACTAGATGACCTCTAAAGGTCCCTTCCAACCCAAAACTTTCTATGATTCTATGATCTCCTGTTGACACCTCAGTCTGTGACAAGTCCTCCAATACATCCCACATTAAGACCTTCTTCATTCATTGTTCTTGAACAGTCTCAAGTGTTAGTTAAGAGCATTTCAGGCTTTTGGCTGCTGCCTTTAATTTCTTTTTATTGTGATTTCTCCTCTTTATGTTATTTTACTTCATTGAAATGATATATTTCTGCTGTGGATTGATTATTTATTTTGATTGATTGGCTCTTCATGGACCAATGTATCCAAGTACTTCGTGGGAACTATTGCAGAGTGATTCTTCAGTAGGAACTTTCTGAACCCACGTGCTTTCTGCTTAAGGGAAAACTAGTCAGGACTTGCTTCTTTTTTTTCTAGGTTGCTTGAGTAGTCGTAGCATAAAGCGTATGACAGTTTGATGTTTACCCTAACTCATACGGGGATAACTGTCGTATCGCATTGTTACTGTTCTGTCTGTCCAGACAGTCTCTCCGATCTCTCTGTGTGTGTTTCAGTCATTGGTATCATTCTGGGCGAGCGGTCTGTTGTATGGTCCCAGTGTTGATGTGGTATTTGAATCACAGGGCTTGTGTTACAAGTTGGTACAATTAACTTGTCTGTCTGCTCTGACTTCAGGTTTTCATTAATGTATAGCAACACTGCTGTGGATGTCCTATATCTTTGCAATATAATTTGTTCTTTTATTTTACAGCATGTAATGACTGTCTGCCTTTCACCAGTATGTTGCTTCTGTCGATACCCTCATTGAAAACTAGTCATTTTAAGGTTTTCTATTTTATTTTTTTTTAGATTTCTAGTACCAGTATAGCAGCACTTCCATGCTTGGCTCAGTAGCTTATTTTTTATGCTATGATTAAAATGGAATTATTTCTTCATTGTGGTCTCTTGTTCAGATTTATTAATGTCTGCCCTATCTTTTATTTATAGATACAAAGTTTTAATGATTTCAGCCCTAGAAAATGTGTCAAGTCCATTTGTGCCAGCTTTAATGCACTTCTTAGTTTAAAGATTCTCCTGTAACATTATTAATTGTAAATGCCAGTAGTCTGGTACCAGCTTGATTTAGATGAAAACCATCTTTCCTGTATAAGCGACCTTTCTTCCAAAAGCTTCTGCAGTTCCTACTGAATCAAAATTTAATAGTAAAAGCTCATATTTGTGAGAACGGTTACGCCAGTGTAGAATTTTTTAAAAAATCATAACCAAAATATTTAATAGACTTTATTGATGGAAAGGGATTTGTTAGAATACATAAAATATTGGATTTGCAGTAAATCTGTGGATACTGAAAATGCAGAGTGGTAGCTGCCAAAGAAGTAGGCATTTGGGTATCAGCTGTGACTTGGAAGGACTAAGCTATAAAAGATCATTTTGTTCTACTGTTGACTTGGCACAAGACATTCAGAATCCTCAGCAGAGGGGAGAATCGGGCTAATAAAGGTGGATGCATGGTGTATGGGTAGGATTTGGTTGTAGGAATTTGAAAGTTGAAGACAGTAAGCTAAGCAGCTTAACATCTTCAGAATAAGAGGGAGTGAAGCTTGTAAGTGCGTCAAGCTGTTTGCTTAGATCTAGACTAAGGAGCTTAAGTAGCTTATAACACCACAAGCTCACTAGCTCCGGAGGAAGGGACTTACAAGCTGTGCAACAGCTACACTTCAAAGGCCTTACAAGTACCGCTGATGAAGCCTGCAGGGCTTCTAGAGAGCATGTCAAGTAAATCTGTCCGTCTCTCTGTTTCTCTGCAGTATCCAAGTGCTTCCTTTTGTTTCCTCCTTATAAAGTTATGGGCAACTCTTCTCCCTGGAGTTATCACACTGTTAAATACCAGGCACTTTAAAATCAGGAGGTTCTCAAAATTAATTTAGTCATGTCTTTTACACATGTTGTGTCCTCTTTTTCCTCGCTGAAAAAACACGCTAATGTGCATGCTAGGATGTACCATTTTTATCTGATGAAATGTTGTACGAGGAACTTGAAAAGGATGAAGAGTCCCCTGCCTTTATAGTGGGGGATGGAAAATTATCTCAGTTGTATGGTTGTGAATTAGCGATCTTTGGGGTCTTCAGCTTTAAATGTGTTTGTTTCTTCTTGAAGTCTTTAGGACTATATCATCACAAGTTGCAAATCTGCACTGTGGTGCTGTGGTCCCATCCAATTCCCATTGAAATCAGTTGGCTTGGGGTCAAAGGCTCCTGCAGAGCAGAGATGGCTACATTCACAAACTTCTGCTCTGCAAAATAACGGTCATGTCCTCAAAAGTTTCATTACTTACCAGTCAAAAAATTACCTTCATAATGGTGCTTTCTGGAGTAATTTTGTCATCTCGAGCTTGTTCTGTCCTGACATCATTAAGTCTACTGAAGATGCACTTTAAATTACAGGCATATGACCAGTTTTTTTGTTTTACTCTGACTACTTGCTCTCTAGGTATTTAGTTTCTATATTTCAAGGTAGATTCTTACGTGTGGTTTAGTATTTTTGTCTGTACAGACTGGAGCATATGATGATGAAAAATGGATCTTTGGGGATGAATATCTTGCACAGTTTAGGCTGATTTTGAAAAGTAGTCTTTCAGGGTATTTTGCACTGTTTACAGTTACATGTAGGAAGTTATGCTAAGAGTAGTTAAAGTCACAGTTTGGATGAAGATGGAAAGGACCTCAGAAGATTGGTTAGTCAGAGCAGGGCCACCTGGAGAAGGTGGCCCAGGACTGTGTCCAGTTGGGTTGTATCTCCAAGGATGGAAGTTCCACAACCTCTCTGGGGAACCTGCTGCAGTGTTTGATCACCTGTACAGTTAAAAAAAAAAAGTTTGTTTAAAAAGATTTTTTTGTATTTCAATTTGTGCCCTTTGCCTCTTGTTCTGTCACTGGACGGCACTGAGAAGAATCTAGGTTTGTTGTCTTAATCTCCCTCATCAAGTATTTATGCACACTGATAAGTGCCCATGAGCCTTCTCTTCTCCAGACTGAACAGTCCCAGCTCTCTTAGCCTTTCCTTGTATGTCAGGTGTTCCAGTCCCTCAATCATCTTCATGGTCACTTACTCCAGTATGTCCATGTCTCTCTTGTATTCTTGCCCAGAGCTGGACCCAGCACTCCAGATATGTCTCATCTGTGTTGAGCAGTGCTCCCCCACAGTGGTAACGCTCTTCTTAATGCAACCCAGGATGCTGCTGGCCACCCTTGCTGCAAGGACACATATCTGAATCATGTTTACTTTGCTATACACCAGGATCCTCAGGTCTTTTTCTGCTAAGCTGCTTTCCAGCTGATGGCCTCCAGCCAGCCTGACCTCAGCCCATACTGGTGCATGGGGTGTTTCCTCCCCAGGTGCAGAACTTTGCATTTCCATTTGTTGAACTCAGTGAGGTTTCTGTTGGTCCATTCCTCCAGCCTGTTCAGGTCCTGCTGATGGCAGCATAACCTTCTTGTGTATCAGCACTCCTCTCAGTTTTGTATCATCTGCAGACTTGCTGAGGATACACTCTAGGTCATTAATGTCGAACCATATTGACCCCTGGAGTACACCGCTAGTGAATTCCCCCCAGGTGGACTTTGGGCTGCTGATCACAACCTTTGAGTCCAGGAGTTCATCCAAGTTTCAGTCCACTTCACGGTCCACGTATCCAATCCGTAGTTCATCAGTTGATCAGTGAGAATATTGTGGGACACAGTGTCAAAAGCCTTGCTAAAGTTGAGATAAACAACATCTACTGCTTTCCTGTCATCCACCAAAACAGTCATCTCATCTTAGAAGGCCCAGCTGACTAATACCAATCACCTTTCTATCCTTTGTATGTTTGGAAATGGTTTCCAGGACATTTTGCTCCATCTTCTCAAGGATCAAGGTGAGTCTGGTCTGTAGTTCCTGGTATCCTTGTCCTTGCCCTCGTTGAAGACCAGAGTGACACTTGCTTTCTTCAGTCCTCAGGAGCCTCCCCCACTTGCAATGACCTTTCAATCAAGTGGTCTCAAAATTATATCGGCCAACTCCCTCAGCACTCATAGGTGCATCCCATGAGCTCCCATGAACTTCTGTACACCCAGTTTATATAAGTGTTCCTTAACCTGATCTGTTCCATTGAGGGTAAGCCTTCCCTGCTCTGGACTTTCCCCCTGGCCTCAGGGACATAGCATTCCTGAAAGTGAATCCTAGCAGTAAAGATGGCATCAAGAACTTTGGTCCTTTATCACCAGGTCCCGTTAGTTTGCAGTCATATGCTATAGACCTTGGTCTGTATGTGTGTGTAAATGTGTTTACGTGTGGGCTCATTTCCAAGCAAACAAGCCTGAGGTTTGTGCTGATTTCCCAGACAAGCTCTTCCTGTCCACAGCTCAGGATGTCAGCCAGCTGCCCCAGTGAAGCCAACGATTCAGTTCCAGGGGAAGTTCAGCTTGGGTGAAAACAAAGACAGCGGCACACATTTTTCTTTTGGTTTTTAATTGCTTCCGTCTCTGTATCTGAAGCATTTTTCTTAAAAATACTTCACTTTGCAGGTGTAGGCTCACGGACTTTCTCTCATCATAGCTTTTCTTATCATTTGTAGCCATTAGAGAGTCCAAAATACTTTTGGCAGGGGAGTTCACACAGGTGCCCTGGAGCAACTCCCATTGGGATAATTGCATTCTTTTTACTTAGTCCCCTTTTTGTCAGCTGTTATCTTAGGGTTCATTTCATGTCATGAGTTGCTGTGTTGTGCTGTGCTGTCTGCCAGAGAGGGTTGTATTTCACTGTGGACTTTTATAGGGGTGGAGCTTTTCTGTACAAAGTAATTTTTTTTTTTTTTTTATACTGGAAGGACAATCCAATAAACCATTTTCTTTCTTATGGGAAATTGAAATAATGTTGCTTTTTTTGGATGGAAAGAAGTGTACAGGTTGGATTTTGATGTCTCATTGATTTGAAAGCAAAGCCTTGTCTGTAGTTCACAGTGAAAAGGGGGTGCGATTTAGGTGCTGCTTTGACACTCAGAAGACTTGGCCTGCAGTCCTAGTTCATCTAGGTATCTTCACTGTATCTTTTTCTCACATCTGAAATCAGGATGGTGATAATTCCTATCTGTTAAGGGTGTTCTGAGGACGAATTGACTATTATTAGACTGGGATTATAAACTCACTCAGTTGTTTATATGGGAAATGAGATTCAGGCCCAGAGATTTCTTTTTTGTGGTTAATTCTCAGATGAAAGACCTGCTAAGGACCCTGTACACCAACACATACAGGGGTCTAGACCAGGGTCACTGAAGTTTTCAGGTTCACAGTGGTTTATTTGCACCTTGGATGAGATGCTTATATACAAGCAGAGGAGAATAAACCAGTTTGTACTCAATTCTGGAGAGCAGCAATTGTTGCTTCTGCCGAAAACTTTAGTAGCATATGGTTTGGATTTCTGTGTGGTAGGAAAATGGAAGATGTGGGGTAAGGCTCCCATTGTTTCTTCTGGGAGTTCATGGAAGGTAATAGTAGCTGATAGGCCATGTAGCCTTTGCATGGTGAGCATGATGTCTCTGAAATGTCGGCTCTCTGACATATGTAGTGCACAGGAGGCCAGGGCACATATGGTAAATCTTGATGTATTTTGTATTCCTCTCTTTTCAGCCAGTCAAAATTTGAGCTCAATAAAGAAAACATGAAAGCAGAAATCTGAACATATGGCAACCCTAATTAAGGGGGTGATGTTCTTTTTTTTTCACCTTCAGACTCATTGCAGTCATACTGACCTTAGTGCTCTTTCCTTTCCTATGGTGTGTTCAGCTATTCCCGTGAAAAGTTTGCTTTTCTGAGAAGGGAGACTGATTAAGCATGTGCAATCAAATACCTGTATTTTCGTTTCAGAAGAAATGATGTGCTTTCAAATTTTCTTTTCAGACTGTCTCATAATTAAAGTCACATTTAGGGGACTTTCGTCAAGAAACATGAAGGATACATCTCCTTCTGGAGACTTGAGACTGAGATCCCTTTTCTGACTGATAACGGAAATGAGTCTTGAACCTAGATTTGACATAAATCAAGCCAGTGTCTCTGCTATTGGGTTTAGAGTCAGTCTGTCTTCTGCTTGGGGCTATTCTGCTTCTTATGAAATATTCACCGGTCCAGAGAGACAGTGTGACTTTGTATAACTTGATGGTGAAGGAAAATTTGTGGCATAAAGCAGACCCCGGTTCAGGTTCTGTCCCTGCTCTAAATCAGGTGATTTACATCCTAAGTGAGCCCATAGGCAGCAAGGTGATATTGTTTATCTGCTCTCTTTCTGATCTTTCTTCTGTTGCACATTTTCTGTCATGGCCCTGAAAAACTCTTTGATTAGCTGTCGTGGTCCAACAAAAAATATCTTGCAGAAAAATTCTTGACCAGCTCTCTCAGAATTACTTAGTAAGTTATGAATTATAGAACAAGGGTGACAATATGTTCTAGGTAATAGTACATAGGGGTTTCCATTTTATTTAATAAGTCTTAGCTAAACTCAGCATCTCTGTTTAGATCCTTGGCTTGTTTGCAGCTGCTATATTCCTATTTTGCGTATGACAATATAAGGAGAGGGTCTAACACTGTCTTTCTCATGACCAGAGCTTTGTTTTTTCCTTTTCCATGGTGATTCTCCATAATTTAGATAGCTTGACAGTGTGTCTTAGTGGATTTTTAATTTTGCAGAACTTGAGTTTGATTTGCTTTTGAAAAATTAACCAGCCCGTGCCCTTGAAAAGTCATTGCATCTGTTATTACCTCCACATGTGATAAGTTTAAGAAAATGATTAGCAAAGGTGTCACTCATTTCTGCATGCTGTATATCAGATCGGACTTGCTGTGAAGTAGTGAACCATATTAAAGCTGTGAAATCAGCCCTGCTCTACAGGGACTACAACCAGCTGCACCAATTTTACTACTTTTTTCCCTTGCAGATTCAGGAATGATTGGAATGGAGTTTGACAGTTTATTTACAGATTTGCTGTGACTGACAGGATGCCAGAGGGGAAATGTTTGTACTCCCTGAAGATAGTTTTTGGTAACTAAGGCTAAATATCTGACAGGACTTCTGTTACAAAACAGAGTGTGATCAACAGTTGTGTCACTGCAGAATTCAGTGCATCCTTTCCTTTAAAATACAGCTAAAAATACAGATCTAAGAGCCAGCATTTGCCTTGATGAAAGGTGTCCGTGCAGAAAAGTTGTGCAGTATCGGTGAATTCAAGCCTTCCAGTCCAGTTCTGATCTCTGATCCCTGTAAGAAAGGAGGACAAAACCCACTCACATGCTGCCTGCTTTCCTCGTGGTCACTGATTTTCAGACTTAAAATTTGTAGGTTTCATAAATTTTTCAATATGGGACTGGACCTCTTACATGGTAAATTCAAGTCTCCTTGGCAACCAACCTGCTTCTCTTACCTTATGGACTGCCAAGAGTTCACGGACCGTGCATTGAAAACTTATGTCCATGTGTGTGATGTTAAGGTTCCTTGCCGTTTAATCTTGAAATGAATAAAATAAAATTAATCTTGTTTTCCTCTTACATTCTTCCCTTGGCTTTGAAACTAGGGCAAATGGGCTTTTTCTTTCTTGTGATCATGTCATTTTGGTTTTGATTGTCAGTGTAAATCTGCAGTAACCTGACTATCCTCGAAGTGTATAAAAATCAGTCTTACACAATGATGCCTTGAAAACAGAAACCTTTTGGAAGAAGATGCATGAGCTATATACTGTATTATATACAATATATGGGTAGTAACATTATACTCTGGATTCCCAGAAATAGTATTAAAGATTTGATCAGGAAAGTATTTTTTTGTTCATTAATAGCTCTTTGTTCATTTAAGAGGCACAGAAGCTTTTGTACATTGAAAAGGTTAATTATACTCAGAGTAAAGGTACTTGAATAAATTGTGTGTTTTATGGGTAGCAGAGGTTGAAGGTGGGCAGATTTGTCTAGCACAGAGAAAAAAATATTTTTTTATTAGATTGTTAGGTGTTAAGAAGTGCTGCCAACTAGCCAAATGTAATCTGAGTATTCATGAGCAAGAGGTACTGATATATTGCAGGGGACAGCAAATACGCACCTGAGTGCCGTGTCCTTACTTGCATGTACGCCATTCCTATTGGTTATCTCTAGTATTGCAGATTTTAGCAGGGTTAATTTTTTTTTCTTAATTGTTTGTTGTTGTTGTTGTTGTTGTTTTTGTTGTTCTGGCTGGATTGGCAATCTGCTGTAGACCAGATTCTTTGCTGCATATTTTTGTTATAGTAAGGCTATGCATCATAAGCACAATTAGCAAAGAATAAATGAGAGAAGACAAAATGAGCTGTTCTCAGTCATGATCTTCTAGTGAAGTATGTCTGTTTTACTTACAGAAAGACCTGAATACAGTGTGGTGCACCACAACTCTAAGGATGATTTCTCTGACTCCCTGGGTGTTAGATCATCAGGCTGAGCCCACCACCCCAGCGATGGGGTTCTTCCAATGCAGTCTTTACTGTGGATAGAACAAGGTTGACAAGTGAATCCTTATTTGTATTTTTTAATTGTCAGGAGTAAAAGACATATTTCTGGGAATAGGGACTGGCAACCACCTCAGCGCTTCCACAGGTAAATTCTCTTCTCATTAGACTACGTGGCCATGGTTATTCTGGACCTGTGGCTGTGGCAATCCTGGATGCAGGGTAACTTTTCTGTAAGGGAAGAGTGATGGTTGTCTGTGTTCGCACTGTTGTTTTCCATGCGGTCAGGCGGTTCCTCGGGGAATGGGAGTGGTGGTTAACCTATTCCTATGTCTTGCTGTCCTGACTATTAAAAAGCTTTTCTTGTGACAAATCTAACTTCTGCATGTCGCAGCTTAATACTGTCAGGTTTTGTTCTGTCCGTCCTGGCTATGGAGAAGAGAGTTTATTCCCTTTCTCCTTGCGGATGCTTTTTTATCGTGTGTCCACTAGGTTTAATGTTAATATGGCCTGTTCATAAAAGTAGAAGCTGTACCCTTAAGGGTGAAGGAAGGTTGCCCAGGGTAATGCAAGAAATCATTGATGGTGTAAGGCAGAAATACAACCCAACAGCCCTGAATCCTGCTCGCCAGCTGTAGTTCTACTCTAATGCCTTTTAACAGATAGAATACAAAAGTAGGTATCATGCGCTTTTCACAGAATCACAGAATGGCAAAGGTTGGAAGGGACCTCGGGAGATCATCCAGTCCAACCCTCCTGCTAAAGCAGGTTCTCCTAGAGCATGTTACACAGGACTTCGTCCAGGCAGACTTTGAATATCTCCAGAGAAGGAGACACCACAGCCCCCCTGGGCAGCCTGTGCCAGGGCTCTGTCACCCTAAAAGTAAAGAAATTTTTCCTCGTATTCAACTGAAGCCTCTTATGTTTCAGTTTGTGCCCATTGCCCCTTGTCCTGTTGCTGGGCACCACTGAGAAGAGTCTGGCTCCGTCCTCATGACATCCACCCTTGAGATACTTGTACATGTTGATGAGATCCCCTCTCAGTCTTCTCTTCTTCAGGCTGAACAAGCTCAGCTCCCTCAGCCTTTGCTCATATAGGGGAGATGCTCCAGTCCCTTTATCATCCTTGTTGCTCTCCTCTGGACTCCTTCTAGGAGTTCCTCATCTTTCTTGAACCGGGGAGCCCAGAACTGGACACAGTACTCCAGGTGGGGTCACCTTTGTTAGAGTTCAGACAATTCTGAATATGGATCATAAAATCCTTAGCTTCCAGGTTCTCTCTGTTGCTGTAAGAAGTTGTTAGGTGTCCACCGAGCTGCCGTATTCCTGACTGATGGCATCATTCCTGCCTTGATTAGTGGCATCACACTGCGGTCCCTACAGCTCATGCCCATGTGCAGGCTGTGACACTGTTAGCTCTATTAAAAGGTACTCTCGTGCTTCTTCAGACCCAAGAAAAGTGACCAAAATAGTCAAAGAACAGTCAGTGACCAGGGTACCTAATATTATAGTTGAAGTTCTGCAGTAGTTGGATTATCTTATTAAAAAAATGATTAGATGATATAGCAGGAAT
>NW_009260479.1:3562282-3568373 GCF_000687185.1 Egretta garzetta | reverse complement strand
GGAATCACGAGTATTACTGAGACTGTCATCCAGCGCCTAAAGACAAAAGCATAATTACCACGAGAAGGTCATTTTTCTAAGCAAAGGACAGTTG
Organism: Egretta garzetta; assembly: GCF_000687185.1. Classification (NCBI taxonomy): domain Eukaryota; kingdom Metazoa; phylum Chordata; class Aves; order Pelecaniformes; family Ardeidae; genus Egretta; species Egretta garzetta. The sequence goes on along the minus strand of NW_009260479.1, from coordinate 3,568,279 downwards.
TAAACTGCCTTTACCAGGAAAAAAAAAATCACTATTTGTTGCATTCCATCATTGAATTATTCATCAAGATCAGACACTTTCTTGTTCAATTTACTTTGTCATTTTCTTCTAGCTTATTCTCAGCAGTTTGGATGAAAATATAACACAGTAGCACCTGCTTACAAGAGACATACAATTCACTGGATGTCTTGATTGGAAAGACATTTGCTTTGGTCCAAGCTAAAATCAAATGCTCTTTGTTTTAATGGGATATTCACGTTTTATGGACAAATAACTCGAATTGGCATTACGATATCTTTCTGTTAACCTGTTCTTATTAATTCAGTGAGTTATTTCAGGCCCTTAATTTAGAATAAACAAGGTTTACTCATGGATCAGATCCTGCATCTTTTCTTCTGTTCTGTACAGCCTCTGTTGAAACAAGTGTTTTCCCAGCAGTAAGATTTGATTGTCTAGAAAGGTGTAAACATTCCTTTTTCTGAAATTGCTTCATGTATATAGGTGAAAATAACACTCTCTTAGGAAATTCTAGGCATGGTTAGATTGTTTCAAGACCCTAGTCAGAGTACTGAAATGAGTAAATAATATCATTTCTCTGTCCCTTCACAACCTTTTCTTCTTATCCACAAGTATATCGAGAAATTAAGGTGCACAAGGAGATCAGAATCTGCCCCCATATGTTCCTCTTGCCATGATCCCTTTTTTTTCCTCTTTTGTTGCTTTCCCCCATAATTTACTTCGTTTGCATATTTTAGTGTTTCATACCATGGTGCCTGAGTCAATTTTCTTTTGAATAATTAAACAGGTACATGCCCTTGGAAAGTCATTGCACCCTTTATTGCCACTTAATGTGTTAACTGTGAGGAATTGGGAAAAGATGTTGTGCATTTTTGTTGACTACTGTTTTAGGCAAGGATTGGATATAATGTAGTGAACGGGACTCGGAGAAGATGCTGTATTTTGGTGCATGTGGTGAACCACATCTCGGGTACCCAGCGGAGGTACCCAGACTGGAAAACCTTGTCCTTTTGCCATTTCAAAGGAAGGTGTGAGCTGCCTCTTATTTAAAAAAAAAAAAAATTAACAAAAAAGAAATTGATTGATAGAGTCAGTGGCTATAGTGATGTCCCATACTTGGATGGGGCTGGGCGCTAGGTAGCAGAAGGTTTTGGCCTCTGCTGAAGAAAATTTAAAGAAGAGAATTGGTCATGAGTCCTCTGTGCTGTGGCTGTGGGTTTGGGAGAAGGGGGAGAGAGAGAGGACGGACAGGAGGAGTTTTGCAGCTTTTTTGATAAAGGTAGCTGAGACTTCTCTGGAGGGCTGGCAGAGTCAGATGAGGGGTTGGGGTGGGTAACACGCTCCAAGCTGCTCTGGGGATGGCTGGGTTACCAGGGAAGTTTCTGTAAGCAGTGGAGAGCTCCAGCTTCCCATTCAAATCCCAAGCCAGGTGAGCTTGAGCGTAGCCGTACTACAGATGCAGCTCTAGTGGCAATATTGTAGGGATTTGTTAAAATTGTGCTGGCTTGCACAACTGAGTCACTGTTTCCATTTTAAGAACAATGGGCGCGCACCAGGGTAGGCCAGTGACAAAATGTGCTTTGCTAAATTGCATTTTATTTTACTATTGTCTGGTAGTCATGCTTTACTTCCCCCCCTCCTTTTGCTAGTGAATACTCTTAATTGTAAACATATTTCAGTGTCTTTGGTCACTCTAAATGACATTAAGATGTCGGTTTGCCTTCATTGATCATTCAAGCCCTACTCTTTGCAATTAGGATGCTACTAGAAATTTATATTGATTTCTGGGTGGGTCTTTTCCTTAGGATACAGCATATCTCTGCTTAAATGTTACAGAGTAGAGCAAGGCACTTTATGTCCTTTAATGCCAATAAATAGGTTTTTGGGATTGTTTGACTCGTTACTCAGCATGCAGTGAGTGCTGGGGAGAGATCCTGGCTGATGCCTGCGGCCAAGGCAGCTGCCCGACTCCGTGCCAGGGAGGTGAAAGCTCTGCTCCAACTGTCGAAGGCAGAGAATTCCTTTAAAAACCAAAACTTGTGCTCGGTCAAGCTTGAGGAGAAAGTGCAGACTGCAGCTTATGCTTTTGATGTTTGAGTTGATTAATAAATGTGGAGATAGAAGGAAAAGGTTAGGACAGGGTGGTTTTGAATTCAGTCCAATCAATAGTGATTTATTCAGAGAAAAAGGACTCCACCCGTTGATATGGCTCTTTTCTCTTGGCCTTTGGAAGAGCTTACCATAGAATTGCCCAGCTGTGATTAAAATTGCCCTGTGCCAGCATGGCTGATGTGTTCAGCCAAATGCTAAATGAAATGCGTCCAGTTTTGGGGTTCATCGGTGAGAGAAAACAAGGGGAGTATGACAGCAGTTTATAGAAGAGCAGCCTCTAGAATTGAAGAGATTAACATCTCTGGGAAGGCTACAGGTGCAAAGCATACCTAAATAACGATCAGTGGTTAAAAGGCATCGGTGCCTTGGAGATAAAGAACTGTTATAGATTGTAAAAGAGATTATCAAAATCCCTTGAACCAGACAGTGTTAATGATGCAGATCGTGAAATGTGTGGTGACTGAGATTTAAATGCGTGTTTTGATGTGGATTGTATGATCACCCATCAAAAGCTTCAGACCTGTTGTTTTTTAAAGAGTGTTTTCTTTACTATCTGAATCAAATATGTCAGCTCTGCAATCTGTGGCAGATTAATTTAAATGCAGTGAGAGTGCAAAATCTGAATCGAGCATGAGGTTGGCAAACTTTGTTTATCCTTTTATTTATGCAGATCTCTAAAAGTAACCATTTAGCTAGAGAGCTGTTGATAAAATTAGTGTGATTTTCTATCCTTCCTTAGGTAGGAAGGATTTGGGCTGTATGGAGTCTAAAGGAACAATCTCAAAGATGCCATATTTGACTGGATTGAGTAAATGTATAGCAGGAGCTTGAGGAACGCCTTATTATAGTGGTAGTGCAGTTTTCAGTGTCCAGTGATGGAATTCGTCTCACTTGAGTGAAATTCTGCAAGTGGCATGCCGAAAATACCTCAAGGTAGTTTTTGCTGTCTCCCTTTTCCTCATAAACTGTTACTTAATTTTCTGTGATTGAATTTGGTGACATTTAGTGCACATTAAAGGAAGGAATTTATAATGCTTAGGTAAAGCAGAGGGTATTTCAGGTTTGTTCTTTCCAAGCTGTTCTTGCTGTTCTGCCAAATCCATGCGCACCTCTGCCTGTTAGAAACCTGTCCCACACCATGGTAGAGCTTCTAATTGGGCTCCCGCCTTAAGATCAAATGATATCTTCAGAGACTGTCAGCAGGAGAAAAAAACCCCACCAGACATGAATTTGTAAAAGCCTTTGACCTACAGCGTGAAGGGTTGAAGACATGGACCTTTGGTTCCCATTGCAGTGGTCTCTTGGTGGCTTTAACTTTTATTGATTGTGTGGGAACACGATGGCAAGTAAGGATGGTTCAGGTACTAGGATGATCTGCCAGGTCCGTGTATCCACACCCCAGCTGGAGGGGATTGTGATAAGGGCAGGCACTAAAAAAAAAAAACAACCCTTTGCCATCAGAAAATCTCCCCACTGTGCAGTGGTGTGAAGTTATTAGGGTGTTTGGGAGTGGATGTTTATACTAAGGCGTTGTATTGTTCAGTACCCAACAGCGTACCCTTCCTAGGTCTAATATTTCATTTAAAAGCAATTTGCCTGAACAAAATAAAATATGCATGATGGGTGAACACAGATGAGCTCTGTTAATGTATTCTAATTAACTTGCTAAAAATATTTTAAAATCTTAATAAGCTTAAAGAGAATTTCTGATGATCAGATGCAATGTTAATGAGCATGGTATAAAAACATAAGAAGGTAAAGTAGATAGCTGATGGGCAGTTGCAGTACTGTCTGTATAGCTAACATTTTTCTTGTACAAAAGAAGGATCTTTGGGTAAAATTTTAGCTTTTGTCTTGGTAGCTGATTTCTCAAGATCTATTTCTAGAAAACTTAATGAACAAAACATTAAAAAAAGAAGAATTTACCTGTTTGATTTGGGGTGGAGTGGTGATTTTATTGCTTAATTATACCTTAGAAAAACACGCTAAGGACGTTTATAATAAAGTATCTGTGTTCTTTGTGTGTGGGAGAATGACTCTTTTCCTTTTATATATGCCATAAATCTCAGATTGTAGTTCTTTTTCTCTCCAGGCTATTAGGTTTCTGCAGACTGTATTTCATTCCTTAGCACCTATAGTTGCTTGGCAACAGCATCCGATTTACATGAACCCAGCCCCGTGAATGAATAGTTACCTGGAACCTTTCTGCGCAGAAACCCTGAGAAACGTAGCGGTTCTCCCATTCAGTATGACAATTATTAGGAAATATTAATTGCTTCTCTCTATTCATCTTTTTCTAGCCTTTATTTTTCAGTTAAAGGGGAAAAACTGTATTCTCTGTTTAGATCTAGCCTGCCAGAGGTCACAAAATTCATTTATAAATAATCCACTTGGAAAGCAGAAGGTTTATTAATAACAGAACACTTTAGTAGTGCTCGGAGCCTCAAATGGTACAAGCGGTCCCCGGTGCTGTATTCTGTAGGTACAGAAGAAAGAGGTTGAGAGGAGTGAAGTAATTCACCACAGTCACATAGGTCAGTGTGGGTTTTTTTCTGCTAGTAAGTTTGGTACAGTTTTTAGGGGGCAAATATTAGGAACAAATGTTTCCTAATTAATATATTTTGCTTCCTTTCTTGGCATGTGGAACTTTGTTGAACAAACAAACAGATTTTCTGTTACCTCAGCCTAGTGTTTTGTGAGCAGGTACACCCTCCTATCAATTAATTTTATTCCTGTGAAGTACTTTATAACCTTTAGGTTATTTCTATTGAGAGGAATAGGAGGTATTAAAAAGAAAAATTCTTCACCAGCACCAAACACAAAACAGTCTTACAGTACTAGGAGGAGAAGAGCTACAGGCGATATTTGTGGATGCCAAAATAGTTGTAATAATTCTTTTGAAAGGTCTTGTAAAGAAAACACGCAAATTGCCTTGTTTTGTAAGTTCTTTTCTGTTTTTCATCTTGGCTTATCCTTTGCAAAAATAAAATGATACTTGCGCCTTGACTGCATTTCTAGAGGCCGTTAATGTTGTTGGTAAGATGCAAAGACTGGTGTTGTGGGAAGCAGAGTAGTCCTGAGATCTGGTAGAGATCTGGTTTGCAAATCTAGATCCCAAACTGATTTTTCCCCAAGTTTGTGGTGGTTTGGGTTTCTCTAAAACCAAAATACCTGGTAGGATGTTCTTTCCTCTCTTCACTCACGTGGCATTCAAGGTCAGGTCATTGCACCCTGTACCTTTTAATTATATCCTGTGGCTTTAGGTAATGCTGAACTTGCAGCTGATTATTATTATATTTTCTCCTGTGGACATGTCTTGCTACTGATGCACAGACTCTGCAGATTAACTAATGCAGAATCGAATGCATTTGTGATCTAAGTAATGAAGAGGCCTTTGTTCTATTCTTGGTTGTTCTACTGATTTTGTGCGACCTTGGGCGGCTCATTTATCTCCTTCCTTGCTTTTCTCATTTTAACCTTCGACGGATGGTGTCATATGTTGATTTGCCAATGTAATTTTCTATTTCGCTTAGAAGATTTACAAGGCTGGATATGGCTGTATCTGAGGACAAATAGTTTTTAAAAATGAAGCAATGATGGTTTTTGTGTTTCTAAATAACCCAGTAGCAAGCATTATTTACTGATGTGTGATCTGTAAAGCCACATGTGGTAATTATACATGTCAGAGTTGTGATAGGCATGGGAGGGTGTATATTTTGCTGAGTTTCAAGCACAAATTTCTCATGTGTCAGAATATTTTGCAGAAATACTGGGCTGTCCTGCAGTGCTAGCAACAGAGCACATGGAAAAAATGTCAGGTTTGGTCAGTGGAAAATGCCTAAGGTAGCAGTGACTTTTTTTTTTTTT
>NW_009260479.1:3513869-3562247 GCF_000687185.1 Egretta garzetta | reverse complement strand
CAGAGGTGCTGATGTGTAAGCTCAGTACAGAACCCTCCTGAACCCTGGGGCTTCCTATGACGGGGACCACAGGACACCTGATGTCCCACCACAGGACTCTGCAGAGCATGTCTGTTGGAGTTACAGACCGTCAAAGCCGGAACGTTCTCCCAAGAAGCCAGTTTTCTAGCTCAAGGTTGTCTGTGATTTATCAGGAGTTTTTATAAACTGGCACTTTCCTACTAAATATTCGGATAGGCAAACTGAGAACATGCGGTGTCAAGATACTTCTAGGGTAGACATTTTTAACACTTTTACCAACTCTGCTCTTTTTCAGTGTGGTTTCAGTGGTGAAGACATTTCTGCTAGGCACTGGTAGTATACCAGGAGCACTAAGCATCAGTGGTTTGTGGTCTTGAAATGATGCCTTTTAATGAGTACCAGAACTTAAATGTCCTTAGCTTATTGAAAAGAAAGACAAGATGCAATTTAACTATGATCTGTAAGTGCCAACACGTAAAGGGGAAACCCAATTCTATAGTAATGTTTTAACTGGAAGGCTAAAACCACAAAGATCAAGTGACTAGAAATTTAAAGAATAAAAATCTAAATTATGGGAAAAGTGAAAATATTTAACTTTAAAGGTATTAAACATGAAACCAGCCAGTAGACTTTGAGTCCTTCAGCTGAGGTTCTGTGTCTTCTTCCGATTCCTGTAGTTTAGTGAATACAGAGCTGGTCTGGCTGGTGGGATCACTGTGTGAAGGTTGTGTGGTCTCATTTAAGCAGATGGTCCACTCTGACCCTTTACATTTTTGAAGCTCTCTGTAGGTGGGTTATTAAATAGCTGGATGTGATGGTTAGATTTCAAATACCCAGTTTGGATCTCCTCTAGATTTTGTTTTCAGACTGGTACCAGCAACTTCAGCATATTTTTTGAGAACCAGTTAATTTGTCACGCTGGTTCCAGATTTCACATCCATTTGCTGAATGACAGGAATTCTGAAGCGGAAGGTGAAGGCAGAGGTGTTGCCAGGAGTCTATGAATAATTGTGGAAGCATGAGGTAAATCAAAGCAGGTTTCTCTTTGTTATGTTAAGCCTTTAATTGCAGCCTTGGCTACTTTGTGGATGTTTGGACAACTGCTGAATAGTTTTGTGGTGATTAGTATTTTCCCCCAACACACACTAATTTTTTAGTTTCACAGTTCTTGCCATATCCAAACTTTGGGTATCAAAAGAGGAAAACTTTGAGTGGCCAAAAAATAAAAAATTAAACCTGATGTAAGCCGGTTCCGTTGGTATGTGAAACCATTTTACCTTGCTAATTCAGGAAATATATTACTTACTTTTGCTTTAAGGAATTAATTCAGAATGAAGAATTTACACCATTTAGCGACAGCAAGGGTTTATTAAATGAATTCTAGTAATAATGTCTTCAGGAGACTTTTTCCCAAATAAATTTTCAGTCTTGAACAAACAGATTTTAAGTAGTCCTTCTAATTTGTCTTCCATCACTTCCTTAAAAATTTCACAGAAATAGTTTTCTAAAGTATTAGCCTGTATCTACAAAAACCTTTGGTCTCAGTCTGCTGCTTTTTTTTTTTTCCCTCTTGCTGTAAACTCCAGTCCTGAGTTTGTGGATTTTATTTTATTTTATTTTTTTATATGTTGCCACTGGAATTTATCCCAGGCTTCATCAAAATATCTGTCAAATAGAGATCTGCATCTCCAAAAAAAAAAAAGTCACAGTGAATTGATAAGCAATTGCAGCTCTGCAGTATTTCTATAAGAAGTGCAAATATTTCAGAGGTCTTGTTGCGAACGTGTCAATGTATGTGTTATACCAGTGTTATGACTATTGATCTGCTTGTTCCCAAATGAGTCTTTACCATTCATGTACCAAAGTTTTCCTTGCTCTATAACTGCTGAAGTCAACGAAGTTGAATCGTCAGGGGGGTTGTATCTTGGGTAGATTTTGTTTCCTAGAGTATGTCTTAGGCTGTGTGTATTTTTTGGGTGATCTGCAATAATTTAAGGTGCTGTTAAGAGAGAGTTTATGTACGTGTTTTTCTATGTTTATTTTTTCTGAAATCCATCAAAAAGGGGAAGGCTTGGAGTCAAGGTTAAATTTAAAGTTCGTATCTGAAGTGAGCTAGACTGAGAGGATTTTCAGAGTTAGGAGACATGGTGTCTTTAAGCTTCAGGTTGTGAAATACAAAGTTTTGTCTTTATTGAAAGAAGGTCTTAGGAAAGCCAAATTTGGCATCCTCATGAAGAACAATTTCTGCTATTAGAAGTTGCTTGAGAACATAAGGTGACCTACACTATCAGTAGCATATGATTCTTGACCACGGATACCATTCGTACTCTGTTTTACTTAGATGTGTGTGTACATCTACTCGTTTTAGTGGTATTATTCTTGCCTTACAGCAGTGTGAGCAAGAAGAATCATGCCTGCTCTCCCCTACATCATTGTAGAGACTTTATCTATGTAAGTAGCGTAAATGTTGAGAATATTAGCCATATTTGTCATTGCTGCTGAGAAAATTGAGGCTTTTTTCCCCTGTTGAATTACAGCTTGTATGATAGTAGCTGTAGCCTTAGAGGCTGATGATCAATTCTATCCTTAAAAGTTGTTTTTCTTCCCCAGGCACTGCATTTAAAAAATAAGCATAAATTCTATGTCTGGAAAATTTCTGACATACATTTCAGCAATTGAAACCCTCAGTGAAATTAAAGCACGTTACGAAATATGAAAACTTCTTTGCTTGTAAGTAAGAAAACAGCCAACCTATATAGCAAATATTGCTTGCTTTTCTCTGTAATAAATTAGCTGATGCTTCCAAGTGAAAGTCAGAAACAAGTCTAAAAAATGGGTTTTGAATAGCTTTTATGAATTACTGTATTGTTTTTAGAATTGTAGAGGTGGCTGAATTTATTTGAATTTTTGGCTTCAAGCTTGTAACTTATGCACTTGGGCAGTTGTATTGGCCTGAATTAAAAAAAAAAAGGGGAAAAGAAAAAGAAGAGTGTGTTCCTGTTTACATGACTTTTGCCTCAATCAGGTAGCTATTGTCTAATACGCTGAAGGCTGGTTTGTGGCAGTCTTTGTTTCTGTTACAAAATACTTGGAGATGTCAGAAGGTAGAGAAACAAATGTCTTTGGACCCAGTCTTAGAACTCACAGGGATGTAAAGGGTGCTCAGTGCCTTGTAAAATTTCATATTTAAAAGGGTAGAGATAGAAGAAACCTTTTACCATAGTGGGAGTTTAATTTCACAGGCTTTATATGAATAAGAGAGATTAGCATGAATTCTGGAAGAGTTAATATGCAAGGAGGATGATTTTGGAACATTTGCTTCATAAATGGGACAAAATAATCATATAATTTTGTTTTGTTTTTTCTTGAATGAAAAGCTAGAAAATACTTTTTTTGAAATTACAGTGTTTGGAGTTAATCAGAGAAATAAAGGAGGGGCTGATACTTTTCTCTTTGCTTGCAAATTGTAAATTGCAGTTATTCGCAATCACGCTCATAGCTGGCGTGGGTTCATGTGCATAATCAGCTGCTTTTTGAATGCCTGTTCTATTGTTCTGTTTTATTTATGGATTCAGTTGTGATGAGAAAGATATTATGAAGTTGTTTGGATGAAGCCTTAGAAATGGCTTTTAGGAGTTTTGAAAATCAGCGAGTGCTTGGAGTTTGGGGCAGAAACCCGGGCTGGGTGTAGCACTGGGAATTCAGATGAATGAGTTGAAGAGTTTTCAGCCTCAAAGTGGAAGGTCAAATTCTGCTTTCAGACTTTGCAGCGCATGAGCCAGCAAAATTCTGGACTGGCACAAGCACTTTGTTACCGTCCAGTTGAAATATAGCCAGATCCAAAAGCCCTGAGGTCAGGAGTCATCCCATTGATTTCAGCATCTGGATCCGTTAGCAGCCTGATCTGACCCCACTCCTGGTGGAACAGGAGGCTGAATTTCTACCTCCAGTCTCCTTGCACAGATGATGTGGCAGCAGACTTTTGGTGCTCATTATCAGCACTAACCTTCTGATTGATGCGAGTTTGCTTATGCGATTATTTTTCTTAATAGCTATGGTTATGTGCCAAGACCATTAGAGGGGATGTCGGACTGCTCAGGAGAGACTTGCCCTGTGTTACTGGTTCCAGTCTCAGTTGCTGAATCCACTTGGACAATGCTCTCTGAGTCTGCACTTTCTAAAATCTTTTGGTTTTTTTCTCCACTTTTTGTCTTAATCTGCTTAAACTGCTTGCTTTTCTGAGAAGGCAGCAGTTCTATGTTAGTAAATGTACAGTGATGCAGGACTTCAGTCTTTTTGGGACCACTGACGATGTCTGAACACAAATAACAGTAATTTCTCTCTCCTCTCAGTGACAGATTATTTTTCCCCCCCCATGTGCCTTTCAGTGAAAGCAATATTTTGCCTGAAAACAAGAGCCAGCAGATGAACTTTAACATCACTCAATTCTTGCTGGATCTGTGTGACAGACAGAATGAAGGTTGTTGTGTGAGTAGTAACATACGTAGAGCGGACTGACTTCTCAGCCTTGAGTGGGAAAGTGCCTTATGCTCAGTCCTCCTGCATAAGTGAAATTCTTTACTCCTCCTGTCCAGTGGGAATTATTTTTTTAACTGAATTTCATTAGATCAGTTGCCATGTTCCACAGCGTAGAATAGATTTGTAGAAGATGTGCATATTGCAGGACAACACCATGCCATGTGCAGCTGCAAACGCTTTCTAGATAGCGTTAAAATTCTGTATCAGCTCTCTAAAAATCATTAATTTTTAAATAGGAAGGAAATAAACTGGTTGGTTAGGTACTATACTGGGAGCTTTTAATTAAAAGATGTTTAAATCTGATTCTCTCAACTGTCAAAGAATTGAATTCATGAATTATGTTTGCTACAGTTGTTGTGGGGTTTTGTTCTTTTGTTTTGGTTTTTTTTTTAGTAACACTGTATTTAAGTTCTTTCTGTGCACTGCCATAGGGGATAGATGGTAGCTCCTGACAGATTCAAACACAGCTGGCTCAGAACACTGCTAGTGATGGATGAATGATGTCTTTGTTAATGCCCCTGTATACATAAATGATGGGCTTGCTTGCTTTATTTATAAGATGTATCCAATTACACATCTCAGAGCAAATGTCCACCATTCAGTAAAGCACACAATATTGGTATTAAAAAGCTAATCCCTAAAATCAGTGATCAATGCATTTTCCTCACTCTCCGGAGAGAGATTTGAGACAAGAGGTAAACCTAAAATTCAGCAAATTCCAAGTTCTTTTGGGACCGACCCCTCATCTGTAAGAAGTGACTGAAACTCAACCAGGGAAGCTGTTGGCTCTGCTCTGGCCCTACACAGAGCTGCCTCTGGAAATGCGGTGCACAGGCTTCACCTAAGATCACTCTTCCACGTGGCCTGCATGGACCAGTCCCACCAGTACAGCGGGTCAGATTCTGTTGTCAGACAGTGATGGCTGAGGTTCACTAGGCTGTTACCTACTGGGATATGTTTTGGTGAAGCAAGCCATCCTAATTATTTGAAGTGGAAGAAAATGAGTGGTTTTGCACTTCATGTAGCTTCAGCCTAAGGTTTTTTTTTTAACTGTGTATCTGTGTGTGTTTGTACTCATGAGCTGATCCAATTTAGAACTTGAGATGTCCAGCCAACATTAGAAACTTCACAGGGTAAATTAAGTTAGTTCCTTTTATCAAGTAGGTTAGCTATATCCTGAAAGAATTCCTAGTATTTTGTTACAAAAGAATTAGTCGGGATTGAGATGGGTGTGCAGATAATCAGGGTGTTAAACACTTTTAGACTTGAGATCCGTTTGCCCTGTTGGTAGATATCTAACTCAACTAATAGTAGGTTAAATGCATACCCATGAGCGTTTTGTATCGAATGGCTAGTGCACAGTAAATCACTTTTCTTATGGTAACTTATATAGAAGTATCCTGAATTACAGTTATGGCATAAATTGATAATGTAGCCAAAACCTGAATCTTTGGACCTAGTAAGAAGTTAGTCTCCTGTACAGTCCTTGATTCCCAATCCAAAAGTTTTATCTGTTACGGGGCCATTGGCGTCAGCTAGAAGGCACAAATCAGCCCTACCTGGTCTATCAGTTACAGTGCCAGTGAAAGCAGGCAGCAATATATACTGACAGAGCTCTGAAACGTTTGGAAAGTTGTGAAGCAGACGCCCTAAGACCGAGCTGGCGTACAGATGGAAGTGCAAGAAGCAACTGAGCTAAGATACGTTTGCACTTTTCACGGGGGTGGTTGCTGTTTGGCTTTACTGGTGAAACACTGGAACGGGTTGCCCAGAGAGGTGGTGGAGGCCCCATCCCTGGAAACATTCAAGACCAGGTTGGACGGGGTTCTGAGCAACCTGATCTGGTTAGCAGTGTCCCTGCTCACTGCGGGGGGTTTGGCTTAGATGACCTCTAGGGGTCCCTTCTAACCCAAAATGTTCTATGATTCTATGATTCACCACTTTTATATTGTTCACCATTCTTTCCTGATGGTGATAGCCCAGCAGTTTTATTAAGCCCCTTTCCAGAGGCAGTGGAGAGTAAGCATGCCTTAGTCTTTGGTTTTAGCTGCTGTGAAGTGGAGCAAGCATGTGTTTTTCTCATTCTGTCTTGCTAGCTGTCTCTGAAATGTGGTGGTTTCATGTTTGATATGGGAGTTCTGCAAGAATTTATATTCGCAACAAGGTTTAGCAAGACAGAATTGTGACTACTAAGCAAATCATTTAGAGTTCAGTTTGGTTTCTAGGAACGGAGGCTTACTAGTTATTTTTCACTGGTTTCTGTGCTATTATGTTGTTGTGATAATCTTGGCAGGGATCTGTCACTCTGTGTTGGTATAATTGAAATTTGTTTTCCCTGAGGAATCACTCTGCTGTTTGTTTTATTTGTTTACTGACATTGACAGAGATCCTAATGGCTTTTAAAACCCAATTTGTGCATCACTGAATATCCTCCAAAGAGGAAAATAAAGTTAAATTTATCAGTAAAATAGAGTCCCCCATTGCAATGCTTTGTCTGGGTCTTAGACTCCACCTGAGCACCCAGCTGTGGGCCTGGAAATGGCATGGCAAGCTGCATCTTCTCTTTATTTCTAATTTAGTCTTCAGGGCTTTTGTCATTAAGATACTTGAAAGGGTGAATGACAAAAAGTTATTTAGGGCATCAGTATAAGCTTTTAAGATAACAAAACAATAAACACAGTAAAATTCCCCTTTTGGGGGGGCATACGTGATGGTATCGCTTATTATTGTCATAAATCAGGGTAATTAAGTGTTTAGGTTTTTAAATATACGATATCAAAGTATTTATGCATTTATTTTGTTTTAAGCCTTTGAAGATTTTCAGCCAGATCATTTGGACTGCTCACATTCATAATGCCTTGCTGAATTGTGGTTATGGATAGATGTATGGCTTGTTGCGTGCTGTGCTCCGGAGGAGCATGCACACAAATAAATGATGAGGCACAGGACAGATATTCAGGAATGTGAGAAGGAAGGGTGGGTTTTGTTAAGGGTTAAAGAATGCAGGATAATTTTTTTGAACACCTCCAAAGCTGTGAGTTTGCATTGGATGAGGATTCAGGTTTTTTTTTTAAATTTTATTGAAATTATTTAGGCCGTCTCTAATTACCTTTTGACACACTTCCTTGTCATTCAAGCATATGGGGATTGCCCAGGTTTCAGTGAACTCTGACTGTGGACATCATGAGGAGATAAGTATGGAAAATACTGCTGATTTTAAAGGTTATCTGTCAGTTTGTATATATACAGCTATGAGCCAAACCAATCTGACCTCAAACCAGAGCTGTAGTCTAATAACACTCTGCCTTTCTTATAGTTTATCTCTTTTGCAAATCTCCCTGACTTTGATAGCACTATAATAATAATAGATCTGCAATATTTATGTTGCCTTTTCTAAGGAAATGTTCTAATGTGCCTTGGCAAGGTGGGTAATTAGTCTTATCTCCTTTTTTACAGAAGGTAAATCAGCGTAACAGAGAGCGCAGACCATCTGACTCCCACCTCCTTGTTCTCATTGCTTGGCTCAATAGTGCAAATCTTGACAATATGCACTTTCAGTCTGATCTATATGTTGTATTGTATTGCAGTGCCCAGAACAAGGATTTTGGCTACTGGTGGTGCATCCCACAATAGAGAGATCTTACAGGTAAGTAGAAGATTAAATCCTTTGAACTGAACTTGCAGTACATCTGCATTTTTATTTTGATGTACTGAATCCAAATCACTGCGGCTGCACAGGAAGGCGTGGATGTAGGATTGTGAAGCTAATGCAGGTCTTTGGGGCTTTTCTTCAGGTTTAGTGTGGAAACTGTTAGCCCAATGCTAATTTTGTATTGAACTTTGAAGTTTTTTTTACAGTTGACTAATTTTATGAATGTGTATATGAAGCACTGGTGATTTCCAGGTCTCATCACTTACATCAAATCAAGCAGCAATGAAATCAAGAAGAGACTTGATACGATACCTGAGATTTTTGTAGTTTTTGTCATTCAGATCAAAGTTGGACCCTGGATTTAAACTAGAGGGGGATTTTGCTGGTGCTGAACACTGGAAAAAAAAACAAAAACCACCCCAAACAAACACAAAACCCCAAACAAACACAAAGCCCCAAATCCTGCCCTTACTGTTCTGAGTACCTGTGACTTATTAGCATTGTGTCATGTATTGGGGGAGGCTACGCTTCCATATAGCTTGTCCTCCCTCTTCCCACATTCTTCTGCTGCTGCTGTTGCTGCACATCCAGCCCTGGTTAAGATCCTTTGTCTTTTTGAGAACAGGGTACTGCATGCTCTCCATTTCTGCCCATTGAGATATGGCAAAGCCTTGCTCACGAATGGCGAGAGGCCTCTCACCTGGCTTTTGCTACCACAGAACTAGACATCTGGGTTGGGATTCATCTTGCCTGAATGCAGTCACCTGTGATGTGATGTCTGTATACGGTCTGTCAATCCTGTAATAGTCAGGGGAGATCCAGTCAGTTACAGTGTGAAGGAAACCGGATGGTGTTTTAACTTACCAAATGTAGATGTCTCCCGCTGGGTGAGCCAAAGAGCTTGCTGCCTTGACAAGCTCCCCTTTGACTAGAGGTGCAGACACGGAGGCTGGAGGCAGGTGTTTACACCAAAAGGTTCCTGTCTTCTTATTGCGCTAAGTCTTGGCACTGATATTAGTCAATGCAGGGTGAATTGTTTTCTGGAGATGCCAATCCCTTTCCATCTGCTAGAGAGAGTCTAGAGGCCAGCCTCGACCACAACCGTACTCTTTGATAATTGCGATCAGATGAAAGGAAGCTCATCTGCTCTGCGGAACCTGAGCTGGAATAAATGGAGGTTGAGGAGCAAAGAGTTCTTGCTCTCCTAAAGCATCTAAACTACATGTTTGTATAACCATTGGCTGTACAGCTGATTGGGACACAACAAATTTGGCATGTTTTGCCTGTAGATGTCACTTCTCTTCATCTGCTTTGGTTATTTTGCTTAGGAACTTGACGTTGGAAAATTAACTGATAGCTTAATTGCTTAAAACATTGGTCCCTACTGGAGTAATTCTACTAAGAATACATCAGGAAAGAAATTTGATTAATAGATGAGTTTGGTTTTAAAGCTGTATTTCCCATTTAGGTGCCAGGAGGATTTCCTTGCTGTGACATGAAGGCAGAGAACTGAATGTTCTTACAACATGTAATTCTGCAGCATACACAGCTGAAGAATTGTGGGGATGGGAGAGTGGTGGCTGTGGTGCTTGCTCTTCATGCGTAACAATACAGCTGCTTTTAAAACTCATTAGAAGCTTCTTAAAATAATATGATCAATACAGTGTCATCCACTTAATTCAGTCACTGGTTAATTGGATCCTCCTTTTTAATTTAATCAAAACCTCAGAAACCATATCAGTTGCATGAAGAATAACAGCTTCCACCCTTATCATGGTCAATTTTGGATAATTTGTTCCAGGGCTACAAAAGACTGTCATTTAATTAATCAACATTCAGTAACTCTTATATTTTACATAGCAAAGGAGGCAACTTAGGAAAATCTGTTAAAAAAATATGGTAGGGCAGCTTTCTCCATGGTTCTGGGAAGCTTTTTATAACATATGTGGTGCTTGATTAATGACCATGTGAAACATAGTGAAATATTTTTAACAGTAAAACCTCTAACAGTTTCTTTTAAAATTATTAATGAGAGACCACAGTTTCAAATGACTTATTAAATATATGAACTTTGAATTATTTCAATTTTATAATCATGTGGCACAAAAGGTAGTTGTTATTTGTAGTATTAGAGCACTTATTAGCATTTGGTATAGAGTAGATAGAGCTGCATTGTATAAGGCTCTGCAGAGATGCAAAAGAAAGAAAAGCCCTCTGTTGTCTGAAGGAATGTACAGTTCAAGCTTAAGACAAGAAATACCTGTTGGAGATGAGATGAAGGAGCAGATGGGGAATGTGCTGAAAGAATACGGTAGTGTTGGCCAGCAGGATGGGCAGTGGAGCCAGCACTCCGTGACCTTATCATTTCCAGAGGGCTTTTTAATAGATACCGTGATTAATTTTCCGTTTGTCCTCTAGCATTGAAGCTCATGTATTACTCAACGCTTGCTTGCAAGTGAAGTTAGGCAATACCAACTTGGCTGTCTTACTAGAAGAGGGTGTTTTAAGTGTAAAAGCTCAGACTTTCATTGGATTCTAGTTAGCAACCAGCCATTTTTGTTTAAAATTATGGAAATTGGTGATTTTCAAAGGTTTTGATTTGCAGATTTCCTACAAACTTTCAGAGAAAGAGGCAGAATCTTTTAGAAATGTCACATGCTATTTTTTTCTATACCATATATCGATTGGATTTCTTCGTCATCTTTTATGAAGCCCTGGGGCCCATGATCAATAGGGCTGTAAATTCCTGGATCAGGGTTGCAGATCACTAATCCAAATGGTTTGGATTCCTGGACGCTATGGCCTTATTTTTAGACTCAGTTGTATGGATGTAAATCGGGTGATACACGGTTCCCTTTGGCAAAAGTAATAAAACCCACACAAGTTAAATCTGAATTGTTACCTGCTTGCTGCATTGCTCAGCCTGAGGGATACCTGCAGTCCTAGAGGTGATGAAACCAAAATGGAAAGAGATTGTTGACAATATTTTTGGAAGAGAATTATTGAACCTCCTGTGTCCCTATCCAAATACATCTTCATTTTTCCCCTTCTGTATCTGTTTTCCTAAACCTGCACTGTGGGGAAGAGCACATGTACTCTCTGAATGCGAGATTCCTGGTGTTGATTTCAATGCAGAACGATGTGTGGTCAAGTAACTTCAGTGTCTGTTGGACACTAACAAATTTTTTGCCTGTAAAATTTTCTTTGTATTATTCAAGCCGAGTTGAGAAGTGTCTTGGTGTATCTTCGTTTCGTAGCTAAGGATCCCTTGAATACAGGAAAATTCCTGGTAGGTGTAGAGACACTGTATAAGCAGCTCCTGTGTCATTCTTCCTGCTAACCCTAATAGGATGGGAATGGTGAAGACAAGCTTAGCAGGCCTTCATACTGCTGGAGCTTTTATTTTATCAGAGTTGAGAACTGAGCAACCATGACTGGTTCCTCTCTTCTTCCTTCCCACATAAATGCAATGGAGGAAAACAGGCACCGGTTGTGGCTTCCTGAGCAGATCCTTTTCCTAATGTAAGCCTTTGGCATGGGCTGGTTGTGTGGGCTTACCAGGGAGACAGTGCTTGAACCCACATTCCTCTGAACTGGTAATAAAGAGATTTGGAGAGATATGGGACTTTGTTTCCTGGCTGCAGTTACATCTCTAACTCAGGCTTACCAATACCCTGTTGCGTGACAAGTTCAGGATCCATCGTTGCTTACGGTGCTTCTTTCCATGGGTACCCAAATGCTTGGCTGGGGTGTACAGTAGTTACTTGTTTTCCTAAGCTGTGATAGGGGATCGCGTATCCCTTGTCTTTCATGGACATGCGTAACTGATGCTTTGATGCTTCTCAGGTCCTGTCTGATGTGTTCAACGCACCGGTGTACACTATCAATACCGCCAACTCTGCTTGTTTAGGAAGTGCTTACAGAGCAATTCATGGTAAGACTGTAAGGCGATACTTCTGAGCGGTCTGGGCATTTCATTTCAGTTGGTTAATACTTGGGATTAACATTACTGAAAACGAGGGGAGAATAAAGCTGCGTGGATCTGACTGGAAGGTCACTCAGGTCAAAGAGGGTTTTTTGCTCTTAGTATGCTTGGATCAGGCCCAAGAATAAGATTTAGATTATAATTCAAGTCTGATGGCTGCTTCTCAACCAGGGATAGGGCTTAGAAAATGTTGATACTGACAGGGGAAGGTCTAGGACGTTAATGTCTTGAGCTGCTATCTCTAAGTGCCACTCTTGGAAGAATACAGCCAGAAGAATATCAACCAGCAGGCTGTAAACTGGATTGCTGAAATGGTCAAACCAAACAAAAGATCAATCCTAGCAAAGAAGATCAGAGAGGACAGGAACAACAGGACCAGTAATACTGCTGGCCAAGTAAATGTTATTAAACCTGTATGTATCTTGCAGCTTTTAAATGTCAAGATGAAGGATGTGCACAGTGTCCTGGGCTCCATGCTGGATTATGAACTTTCTCTTTTGAAAGCATACTCTTAGATTGACCAGTCATTTTGCTTGCTGTACTGCATCACTCACTGTAATGCAACAGTCCAAGTCCCAGATTTAAAGTGTTAATTTATGCATGCAGGTGTACTAATGTTAATTAATGCATGCAGGTGTATGTTAAGGGTGGGCCATCAGCCATTTCACAGTTGAATCCCAGGCAGGAAATTTTATTCATGTATGTTGAAACGGTTTGTAATATCTTACAGCTAACCAAATCAAGGAATGTGTATCAAATTCTGAAGTGCCTTACTCAGGCCAACTTTTGTTAGCCTCAGTTTTCCTGATCAGAAGCTTTGGACCTTAAGACATGGATAGCTTCTGTACAAGTTCATGTAAGATCATGCGATTGCAACAAGCATGGAAAAGATAACATCAGCCATCAGAAGAAATCAGCCAAGTTTTAATTTTAGAAGCAAATTCTGCTGTCACATTATAGCATCTGAAGGCTACATGCTCTCTTGCATTTGAAAACAGCACAGAAAATTGCACAGCTAAAACTTGAGTCGATATGTTTAATGCACACAGCGCACTCTCCTCTTTATTTCCAGAAAAGACACGAGGGTTCTGGTGAGGCAAAGGGTGCTTTTTCAGGATAGTAGAAAGAGTACTGTTGGATTATCAATGTTTCAAGGCACCATGGAACCATTTTTCCACCTTGGAGGTCCAGTTTCCAGACTGTTTTTCTCTATACTCAAACTTTGCTTACTGCTTCAGAAGCCACCAGAAGCTTCCCAGCACCTAATGCTGCAGGCAAATTCCTTGTCTGTGAATGCATGTGAAATGTGGAGCTGTCATTAAAGTTTGTGCCGTTATTTTGTATGTATGGAAGATGTGAATTCCCTCTGCCAGTTTGGCGTATGAAATCTTGAGGCTTGGTTGACAGAGTGTTTGAGTGAAGATTTCAGATGCCATGCTGATGGAGGGACTCCTTAGCTCAGGTACTCTGCCAGCCAAGCCCCAGGGGCTTGCTGTGTGTGTTTCTAAGTGGCATTTTTGATTGATGCCTTCAGTTGACTCACTCTTGGCCAGGCAAAGGAATTGAGTAAAAGTGAAGACTTGGTAATATCAATGAAATATTGATGGCAAGGGCTCCTTAATAATATTACAGCGTACATCTACAAGTAGGGTGTTGCGCAGTTAGCCTGGGGTTCTTAAGCAGGTGTAACAAGAAACAAGTGCTGCAATGCACTTGCAGAGCAAAATGCTGTAGCAGCAGAACTCCCCTATTATTCTGATTCCTTATACATAAATATATGTAATAATTTGTAGCATATTTTCTTGACAGTGTTTTCATTTCTCTTCCTTTTTTATTTAGTCACATTTTGTCCTTGAATCCCTTGCTTCTATATATTTTCACTGCTGTTTACTGTATTGTTGTAACCATAAATAATTACTGATATTGTTGAGTAGCATTTCTGCTGCTTACCTATTCTCCAGGGTACAAATTGAGCGATTGGCAAAAACTCAATCACAGAGTCCCCACTTCCCAGGCTAGCGGGTTAGAATGTAAGATCTTCTGCCATTTATCCTTCAATCCTGAATGCTGACCTGACCAGGGAAGATCAATATAATGTATTAATTTGCCAGGGAGTCAAGGCGCATCCCTCATCGTGCTTTTTGCATTGATCAGGATTGTGATTCTCATTGCAGGGCTTGTAGCTGAGACGAATGTGTCCTTGGCTGATGTCGTGAAATTAGCACCGGAGCCCAGATTGGCTGTTACACCAACTGCTGGGGCTGAGGAGGTGAGCAAGCTTGGGAATACCATCCTTCTTTTCATTTCCTGTCTGCTTCAAAATGTAGTGGCTTACAAATTCTTCTAGTAAAATAGATTAATTTAAGAAACATTTGGTTACACAATTCTTACTCCTTGTTGTAAAGATAGATTGGATTTAGGGACATCTTTGGTGTTGTAATGGTGCAATAATCTGATCATTCCACGCAGGTCTGGCAGAGTGATTTTTTCCTAACTGGGTGTGATCAGAGAGCAAAATCTGTTCCTGAAGAGAGAGAAAAAGTTATAAAATATGTTGAATTTGGATACAGGTCGGTCAGGTTGCAACTGATAATATTGACAAAACAGTCTTGTTTGAAGCAAGCAGCATGGAAAAAGGCGTGGTGATGGTGCTTTCTGGCCTCTTGGAAAACATCCCCCAAAATCCTTCCTGTCTCATCTTAAACAGTGGTCAGCAGTTGTATATCTTCACTCAGAGCTCCCAGTTGGAAAGCGTGCCAACTGGGAGGATTCAGTAGGCACATGTCTTTGGTACCGTGCCCATCCTGGGAATTTCAGTGCATCTGAGGGTGAAGTTTGTGCTTTATGGGTCCACAAAGATAAAGCAAAAGAAATAGTTGTTGTTGCTGTCTATGTGGTTCCAGCCCCTGTAAAAACAAGGAAGGAATCGTTGTCCCAGGCTCTCTAGTGCAACCCTGCACCTCTCGCTATCAGGTGCCAAAGGCCTTAGTTTATGACAGCTTCTGAAATATAGCATCCAGTAATAAATAAACAATGCAATATAGCAAGATTCCTAGGGAACACAAGTTTAAATAACCAAAGGTGAATCTAACTCTGTCTTCAGCTGTGCAGAAACTTCTTTTACGTTAACCCAGCCTTACACTCTCCATTTATGAGATTTAGATGTGCTCTAACTACAGGCAACAAGGTTTTAAAGCTTTTATTTAAACTGGGAAATTAATGATCTGCCAAAACTACTAACTCCCAGCTACATGTGTAGTGGAGCACCAGATATCATCATGAGTAATAATAGAAATGATCATGCTGTATTGTGCCTGCCAGCGTATTATTTAATTATTAACTGAGATGGAGGAGCTCAGTAATCGAATAGAAGTCCCCTTCAGAAATATTAAGACATTGAATAATTTAAACTTGATTGATCTGATCTCATTTACTCAACCTTCCCCCCTCATTTTAAAAGATAAAATAATTAACAGCAGTGGCCTGTGTCGTTTGTGTTGCGGCTGAAACCTTCTGCAGGGAATACACTTCAGGAGCAGATCCCTGGTGTCTGATTCAACCTCACGTTGCTGCCCTGTTACCCCCAAAAATGCTGTCTGCTGAAAAGCTGCCAGGCTGGCTTGTGTGGAGGTGGAGAGTGCTCAGAGACCTGCTTTTGACCCCCCAGTGCTGCTTCAGCTATAAAACTCAAGGGCAGGGAATACGGCTGTCACTCACAGGGGCCTCGCAAGAGCAGCAGGCACCTTGTACCCCTGCAGGGGCCAAGCTAACCTAACTGGAAAGATCAGTGGGGAATTCATTTACCTCTTTCTATTTTACTGTCTGCATAAAATGGCCTGGAAGCTAAAAGAGTTAATTATCTCCCTCTCCATACTTTTTGCCTTTTCCACTTGGTTAGACCTGGC
The DNA here is from genome assembly GCF_000687185.1 of Egretta garzetta. Lineage (NCBI taxonomy): Eukaryota > Metazoa > Chordata > Aves > Pelecaniformes > Ardeidae > Egretta > Egretta garzetta. Next base: position 3,546,145 of record NW_009260479.1, on the reverse strand, counting down.
TCTCATAGCACGTCTTTTTATTGGTTTTAAATGATGTACAGCAGTGAGTTACTGCCCCAGCAGATAGGAGTGAATGATAGAGAAGGTAGTGGCCAAACAGTATGTGAAGGAATAACCGCTCCTGCACTTCAGCTTAGCTTGCCAGCTTCATTCCATTAAAAGCAGCTCCTTGCAATTATGTATTCCACACCATTTTTTTTTTTCTTCCTGTCTTGTAATTTTACAGTTGATGGTGGATTCCCTGGCTAGTTTCATGGCTGTGAAACTGCAGAAAGCCAGAGGGCCTGTCAGTAATACAGTGTGTTAGCATGAACAGTGCAGTAAAAATTCATAATGTGATGAGTCAGTTTGATTCTGTTTTTTACAGAGCTGCATCTCCCTGTCCACCCAGTTTCATTCTGTTGAGGTTAGAGGCTTTCACTTAAATGACGGTTCTTTTTATAAACTTCAAAGTCATCCTGAGGTTAAGTTCTGTCTCACTGAGGAATGCTTCTTAAAGAGTCTGGCTAACCAATGTGAAATTCCCCGGACCACTTCCCTACATTTTTTGGATGGCTACAGCTAAATCTTGGCAGGCTGGAGAAAAACCAGGTCATAACACAGCAATCTGCTCTGGCTTCGTCCTTTCTTCCTGGTGTAGGTCGGAGGCAACATGTGTTAGATCATTGGAGGGAGGAAAACCTCTTACAGACAGAGGTCAAACAACAGTTTGATGTGGCTTCATTGCCAAGGCTTATGCACACAGTAGGACTTTCCAGGAACCAAAAATGCAAAAAATATTTCTTGGGTTGCTGAAGGGTCATTTGTGATACTGAGTGTGATTTCAAAAAGGAAAAGCAGGGCACACAAAACAGCTCTTCTGGTTCAGTTAAGCTGATGGGCAGGTAAAATAGAGTAAAGTCACAAGATGGGAGATGTAGAGCTTGTGATGAGTGATGAGTTAATAGTTAATGGAAACTGAGGTCCCGTAAGTTCCAATTTGTCTGGCAAAAAGGTGACTTTATCCTGCAGCAGACCATCCTGCCTGGAAGAGACCACTTCAGAGAGAGTGAATCCCTCTCTGTGGCTGTGACCCTAAGTCTCTTAGTTGAATCTGATTTCACAGTGTATTTGCAGGGTGTGGGGGCTCACCCAACTTGAGCTTGTTTCTAATTCTGTCCAGACCCAAAGAGGTCATAAGGTATTCTGGTGGTAACAGTCATGGTGATAGTCTTTGGTCACTTACTCAACCAGGCTAGCTGAAGTCAGTCATCTGTGGGTTAACCTGATGAATCCTTCTCCCCTGCTTTCAGAATAGCAAAAATTAAAAGAGTCATCTCACATCTTTGGAGCCTCCTCTCTCCCTCAAGGAAAAAGATTAATCAGAACCACTAAGCATGACAGAAATAACCAGAAGATTCTAGAGCAATAAATATATGTTAACAGACAGACAGAATCCATTATTCCGGCATTAGAATTCAGCTCTATTTTAGTAATCTATTAAAACAGAGATGGTTGGCTAGTTGGTTAATTAAGCAAAAAAGCATGAGAGAGAACATGATTATCTGGAGTTGATCACTTGTGTTTATACAAGCCGCGTGCCTATGATGTACTGTCAGATTTATTGTTATATCGTCTTTTAGAAGGTGCAGCGTAGTTCACTACCTCTGGATGTGTAATTTTTGATTGCATTATTGACTCTACTGAGATGTATTAATCCTGCAAAAATTCAAGAAGGAAAAATGTAGACCTAACGGGTTTTCTTGACTTTGGTGAATTGCCTTGTAAGTAGGTGGATTTATAGAAGTGACTCTATTACCCAGGAAGGTTATAATGACCTATTTATTGATTTAAAATAATGATATTTTTGTTGAGTTAGGTTTTGGATGGGGGAGATTGTTTTGTAGAATTGGTTTAGGTTGGTAATTTAGTGCAAAGTAAGTAATAATAATACAACCATAAAACTATAATAGGTATTGATGGGAGTTTGATTAAGGTGATTTGTGTAGCCAATAATTTTTTTAACCTATTAAACTGATTAAGATAGGCTTGCAGAATGAATATTGGAAATAAACACAGTGACAGTTTGAGGTGTGGTTCCTTGGAGGAGTCTTCAGAGTATTTCAGGACACTGTCATATTCTTCCTGCTTTGAGTATTCTTTCTGTGTTAAGAAAGGTGAACAACCTGGTGTAAAAATAAAACATCTGTATCTCTTAATTTCTTAAGCAAATCTCTTTGAGTAATATGAGTTTGTTTTGTTTTTTTTTTAAAAAAAAAAAAAGGAACCTATCAAAAGTAGCAAGTATTTGTGAGAGACTGATTAATTTTAATCGATTCAGGGTAGATTAAATGTACTTGGGTAGATTAAAATTAGATAATCATCAGCATCATCTTTGTAATTCGTAAATTTTGAATTGCTCCAATCATTGGTTAACATAGCGTTGCAGGAGATAGAAGGATCCATGTGGATTGTCACTTGTGGTAATAATTTGTAGCTGGTTTTGCTTTGGGTGGGCGGCAGACATTGTCCAAAGAAGCAGTAAAAGCCCTGCTGAGTTCATAGGCTGGTACTATGGTGAGATACAGTCTGAGGATGACATATTTGATTTGGACTAGAGAGCAAGGTAACGTTTATTTGAATGCATTTTCCAGGGAGGGCAGGTTAAGTTATTCTCTGTTATAATGCAATATTTATCATTAGCGTTTCCTTAGTTATTTGTGGGACTGTCGGAGTGTGGCCAGAGTGTCCCAGGAGAGAAGTTTAGGGTTTGTAAATGAAGCCATCAGAGTACAGCTAATGTTGTTGAGTAGGACTATAGAGATAAGCAGGAGAAAAGGCCGTAATGTAGCAAGGACAATTAAATTATGGACAATAATAAGGTTCATGTTGTGATACATGTAATTATTTTTGTTTAATATCATGGTCTGATATATTAGGTTTGAGGCTATGACAGAGACGGAATTTATGTCCTTGAGTTTTTATGCATCATTGAGAGTTCTTTATTCCCTTTGGACCTCAATTATAAAAATAAATCTATATAATTGCCTCAGGAAAAAGGCTCCTGGAATCACTTAGGAGGAGTTGCCCGAGGTTCTGCAGAGGCGGTTCAGTCGCAGTGGACATGGAGAAGCATCTTTCAGAGACACAACTGTGTGTGTGCTCAGGCCATGGTCTCAGTCGGTGCAGTTTGGCTTTTCTTCTCCCTACTCCATGGGAGCTGCACTTCTTTGTCCCCAAACTTCAGCTGGTGTCAAGCTAGTATGTAAAATACTGCTTGTGAAAAGCTTGTAGTACCGCTGTGCTTATCAACCGTGATGTTCTGGTGGTATTTCAGCCAAATTCGCCAAGGAAGAGGAATTTAAAACTTTGGCTTAGCCCTCTGAACCGCACTGCTTTTTCCCCTAAATGAACAGGAATAGAGTATGAGGAATATTCTTAATTTTTTGTTTGCATCTTTTTTAAGATGGTCCGTAATGCAGCATTCATTTACTCTAGTGGCTGGGAAGCTTATTGCAAATGCCTGAATCTTCTCAGTTATCAAGCCAAGTGCTTAAGTCCAATAAACAGGGAAAGAAACTGTATCAGTAAATGTGGTTGTTCATTTATTTTGACGCATTTTAATTTATAGTGAGGCATTAACAATAATACTTCCCAGCCTCCTAGTAAATGCACTGTTGTGATTTCTTACCAGCACAGCTCTGTTGTGCTGAAATCTTTGTTGAGAAGTGTGTCGGGTTTATCAAATTCACAGAATAGCCAAGTAAGAAATAGCGAGGCTTGATGATAGATGCTTCAGTGAATAAAGGAGCTGGTTTTGTTTGACATACTCATACAGCCACAGTTGCCTGCTCAGTATTTTGTTTACTCTGATGTTGCATATTTAGCAGAAATGGGAGCAATAATATTCTTTGGGAACATGAAAAGAATAAATATGTATACCTACTTCACTGAGCCCCCAAGGCCCTTATATAGTTAGTTAAAAATACCATGCTGAGTCATGTGGCATTTCATAATAGTGGTGCATTTTATTTTCTAACCCCATAAATCTGCATAAATCCATAAATCTCCATGGATCTCAGTATCGCTGTCCTGTGGAGGAGTTGGGGCACGTACATGTTAAATGACTTGCCCGGGGCCACTGAATGAGTCCGTTGTAGAGGCAGGAGTGAGGAGGTTTCTCTGTTTTAATCCGTGTAAGTTTAAGACACTGTAAGCTTCAGTTAAGCACTGTGAGGTAGGTTTAAAAACTCTCCTGACGAGGCTTTGGCTACCGAACAGTCTCTTTCCATTTGCTGTAGGTGTTCCTTCTCTTCTTCCCATCGATACGTTGAATCTGTTGAATAAATGTACTTTAACTTCTGTAACGTGGTGGGTAAAAGGGAGGAGTTGATCGTAACAGGTTGCTTCTGCAGAGTTTGTCCATTAAGTTGCTCTCACCTGACATCGTGGAAGGTAGTAGTGGGAACGAAGAGATAAGTCCAGGTTTCACTGTTCAGACTGAAACTGTTGTTCAGGAAGAAAGAAACACAGAAACTGGATATTTTGCTTAGAAATGAAACACAAGAACAAAACACGCTAATTCTTTATTTCCTGGATGAGAAAACTGCATGCTCTTGATACGTGTTTCTTTTTTCATCTGAGAAAGTGTGACTGTTGGAGACACTGAAGCTACTGCAGGACGGTACATAGTACTGTGCAAGAACAACCCTATCTCTTCCTTTGGCCTCATGGTTTACACCTGAAACTTCTTCCTTCTGAATTTTTCATGCATATGCAGTTGTTGGCTGTGGCTCTTATCTGGAAAAGGATAAAATGCATTTAAATGTTGGATCTCACTTATTGATGAAAGCAGTAATTCAGTTTACTGGGTATGATTCATTATGGCTCTATAACCTCTCTGAACCTGGTGCCAGAAGCGAGACTGCCCTGATTATGAATAACATCCGTGCAGAGGGCTTGTAGACCAGACTGGCGGCCCCTAGGATTCATTGCAGCAGGGATATGACCTTACGGCATCCTCCTAAGGACTGCTCGAGCCTGAACCAGGCCCCATGCTGGCTCCTGGCAGTTCCTTCTTTGTGCTTGAGCCAGCAAATGAGTGAAGCTGTCCTGGTATGGCTTGTCAAACTCCTGATTTTATTAGATGGAGAGTTAAAACCAGAAAGAGGACATAAGGAAGAAGGTGCAAGATCTAGATGAAGTACAGTTTTGGGTTGGAGCCAGCAGTAGGGCTGAGCTCTGTTCAGGGTTTCTGCTGCGTAACCTGGTCACATACAAGGAGCTCATCTTCTGCAATATGGCCTGAGATTAATTTGAAGCAAAGGGGAAAAAAAAAAGTAATGAATTAAACAAATCCCAACATGGATCTTGCCCATATCCAAAAGCATAGGGTGTGTTTGAATCTGGGGTTTTGAATACATTAGAGTCTTGATTCTTCTTTTTACAGTTGTAACAACTCTGGATCTAAATATTCCTGGGGAATTCTAGCTAGGGAAATACAAATAAGCTACTCAGATACTCGGTGTAGTTGTGGAAAGAAGTTGGGTCTCCGTTTGTCCTCCTGGGCCTAGGATCAGGGAGCGAGGAGCCTGCCCATGGAGCAGACTGTAGATGGGAAGAGTCGTGGCTGTGAAAGATGTGAAGGCGAGAAGAAGCTCAAATAGATACCGGGAGTATCAGAGGGGCAGGAGAGGGAGTGTGAAGTGTATTTTAGAAGGTCCTGGTCAGCATATTGGCCAAGGAGGACTTTTCTGAGGGTGGTGCTTGACTGTGCTTGGGGGTGGCAGTGTGCTTATTGGCAAGGCAGAGGAGGAGGGGACAGAGGCATTGATCCGTCCTGAGGTAGTGGAGGGAGGCAAGGACAGGAGTTCTGCCTGGGTGATTAGGACAGCTATTACCGAGGGGGCATGTCAGACTGGGAGAGGTGACTTTAGCAGAGCTGCTTCCTCTGGAGGTAATGACTTCTGCTTATAGCAAGAACGCAGTCAAAATAAGAACAACCTGTGCGTGTCATAAAATTAAGCCGTAAAGGAGATGGTAAAAAGGACTGTGACATTTGAAGAAGGAAGACTGCAGTATTTTCTTGAGCAGATTGCGGAAAAAAACCCAAACTTTCAGGTACTTACAAAGATGCTGCATTTCTCAGGTCTGAAGATGTTTTTTAACTGCAGTATGATTTAAAAATCTAATTTCTCAACCTAGACATATTTATTTCTTTTTCCTTTTTAGCTCTATCGTCCACTTCTGAAAAGATACACTGAGCTTGAACAGGTTATCTACAACCCAACCTCTTGTCTTGCGAAATAGAAGCAAACAAAATTTATAAGTTGGCTGAAGAGTGGACTCCCAAGGAGAAGATCAGAAAAGATTTGCTCAGAATTTATTGGAGTTGTTTAAATCATTTTGTTCCTTTTTGTAGACAAATAATTTTTAAATGTCTCTGTTTGAGTGTGTTGGTGGAAAAAATTACACTGTGATTGAAAACCTGATTAAAAAAGCATCATGTTGCTCTGTGTGCTCGTGACTTCAATTTTTCCTGGGTACTTTTCAGCTCGTCCTTGCTGGTTTGGAATAGCTGGATGACACATGAATTGCTCTACCCATCTCTATCAGCTTTGATTCCATGTGTTTAGCATGACGGCCTCCCTGCGTACCTATCTAGCACAGTATCTTAATTCCACAGCTCCTCCTGCTTAAATCTTTTGAAACTATCTTTCTGTACATCTGTAACTTGTTGGTGTTTATGTCTCTGCCTACATGAAACCAACAGAAAGCATAAGAATGCTGACTTAATCCCATCTTTCTTTAATATGTGGGGATTTGTGGTGTGAAGGCTGATTAAAGTCTTTAAAGACTCCCTGGAATCCTCAGAGAAGGGGAATTCTTGTCACATGATTCTATGGAAAGTCTTGTGTGATAAAGCATGATGTGGTTGCATCTTATAAATTGTGGAAAGCACAGAGGCCTTACGTGATACAGACACCATTGCACAATGTTTTACTTGACATCAGTTTTGTAAAAAAGAAAATAAGGGAACAAACATGGGAAGTTGTACACATTTCCTTTCTGTTTTGAGAAGCAGAGTCGAGTTTATCTGCATGCTGGTTTGGGGTTATACTGTTTTCCTTTCCTCCTTCAGGTGTCATGGCTACGAAATTCTTTGTGAGTGTGACTGCAGAAGTAGGTCTCTGCTCCCAACAAGGCATGAAGGTCACTGTTTTTTTATACCATCAGTATCCCGTTTCTTTCTTGGAGATCCTGAGCAGAACTAGTCTTGCTCTTCAATGGCTTTAGTCCAGATTAAGTAGACTCTGGCTGAGAAAATGTTAGAGAAAATACAAGCCAGGAGATCTTTCTACAGAGACACTTGAAAGTCGCAGAATTTGAATGAACATCCTAAATCACCCTGTGCAAGCGGGAACACTTTACTGCGCCATTCTGCAGTGCTGAGATGTTTCCCTTAGGATAAAATTTCTTTTGGGAATAAAGTCAACTCATTTAATGAAAGTGATGAAGCCTTTCTTCACTTCTTGTAGAAGTTGTAGTGTGCCTAGGGAGTAAGCCAGGGAATTGTAGTGAGTGGAGGATCTCTACTGAGCATTTGCGAGCTGGATTATATCCCTGCAGGAGGTGGGTGACTCAAATCCGTATTCTTCATGTGATGGTAGCCAAGGAGCTCTCTCCCTGTCCCTGCTGCATCTCTGTGGTGAGGGTGGGACCCCCTTGCCATGACTTTCCTCTGGAGTGGCAGGGGAATGGGCACATTCCTTGTTTGCTCTCCCTTTTCTATTTAAGTGCTTCATCTCAGAGTATGAACAGTGCCTTTTTTTTTTTTTCACAACCGAATAATTACAACTTCTCTTGATATTAGCATGATTACTCAGGAAGGTCAAGAATTACATTTCCTAGTTTCTGTAGCAGGCTTCTTTTAAGCAATTGCTTTAAAAGGTGGCATTACAAATATCCATCTCTCTCTTTTATGTGCTCATTACTCTGGGCCCCAAGGAACAGCGCTAAAACGTGTAATACTTCTCACAGGTCTCCACAATCAGCAGTTGCTTCGTCATTGAGCAAGGCTGTAGAGGCACAGAAGAATACATTACTGCAAGTTAAACAATGCCTGCTCGTTTAAGCAGCATTACCATCATCATTAGTCTGTAGTTCTGCCTGGTTACTGGTTTGACATCAAGGTTAACCACACAGGGAGGGGATTCGGAGAGGTGTTTTAGCTTTGTGCAGTTTTAGTGACAATTTCTTGAGTAGCTCATTTGGCTTATCAGAGTGAGAACACTGATGTTTCTTGTAGCTTTGTGGCTTTATTTGCCTGTGAAATCACAAAATAGCAAGGGTTGGAAGGGACCTCCAGAGATCATCTTGGGAGATGGGAGACTTGGGGTCAATTTCTTAGCTGAAGAAGGTTAAAGCTTACGCTTCCCAGCTCATAACAATGTTCATGTTAGAACATTTCTAGGTAATATATGGGCTCCTAACAAAGCGTTATGTGGTGCTAGTAGGATGTCGTCTGGATGGTTTAACTAATTTCTGGACCTGCGCTCTTCTCTGGGTAGGGAGAAGGAAACACTTCTCTGTTGGGTGGGGTTGGGGCTCTCGGATGTGTCCCATGTTAGCGTTAAAATGTTGTTTCCTCGGGGTAGCTGATGGACCATGCTTGCTGCAGGAGTCCTTGAGCAAAGACTCAGATGGAAGGCTCTGAAGGGCCAGGAGTTGAGCACCACTGAATTACAGTATTGCTGTGGTGATGGGTTTATTAGGGCTGGCCTCTGAGGAATGGTGTCTGGAGTATAAGAATTTATAGACAAGCTCTATTTTTTCCAGCTCACCAAAGCTGCACATGTTCACTGACTAGTGTCAGACAGAATAAGACTCAATAAATCTCCCTGTAGAAAGGCCCTTTGAATAAATGCTGCTGTAAGACTTCCATCACTCTCTTCTTTTTGTCTTTCCAGGAATGCACATCAGCCTGCCAAGGAACCACAGGCTTCTTGCTCTCACAAGCACAGGGATGGAAGGATCTGGTGCCCTCTGGTTTCCAAAATCACATGGTTTTTTGCCAGCTTGTCTACCTTATGTTATTCTGCTTGTCTGGAGTAGAGAGGTTACTGACTTAATTAACATCTTAGCTCACAGAAATCTAAAGGCAAGCCAATGTCTTCTACATCAATGTATTTGATGGAGGTTGATTCTCTCCCTCCCCCATAAGTGACCTCATTGTTCTTCAAGGTGAGCAACATGGCATCCCCATCTTGTCTAGACAAAAGGTTAGCTTCTGTGTTTAAAGACCTGCTGAGCTATTCCCAGTCTAGACTAATCTGCTGGAAAATTGATCTCATCTCCTGGAAAACCTCCTTGATTGCCGCAAGGAGGTGGTTCATCGCTGTCTGACCTGCAGCTCCTGTCCTGCAAGAGCGAAGCCACTTCAGGTTGGAGGTGGGTCATGGAGTTGTATGAAAAAATCCAAGCAGCTTCCTTAGCTCGATGGCCCTGTGCCCTCGCCAGTCAATCAGGATTCACCCACAAGCTCTTGCTGTACCATGACCCAAAGACAAACAGTTTTCTTTGCAGCCTGAAGTCGTTAAAGTCTTTTTGTGATGCAGCTGGAAACAAACAGGAAAAGGTGTTTGCTTTTTCTTAAGGGATCAGTCTGAGCGAGCTGGAGCTCTGATTGAATAAGTAATGTACTGAAAAAAGTCTATGCTCTGTCGGTGCTTTAATAAGTAATTGAGCTGAATACCGCCGCGTGTGATCCCAGTGGGACCTTTTTGTTTTTCAGCTTGCTTTTCCTTTGGAGTTGCGGCTACCACCACAGATCACAGAGCAGAGCAGAGAGGGATATGTATCTAAACCACAAAAAGCCAAAGCAGAACTTTCAACAAATCATTTGTTTTATCCATATTTCTATTACCTTGGTCCCCAGGCTGCTGCGTGCAGGTTAGGGGGTGGGGGAAGAAAAAAGTAACATTTTAGAGAACTAAACTGTCTGCTGTCAGTGCTTGTGATGAATACAGGGCCAAGTTATAACCGCTTCCCTAGCAGAAAGGTGGATTTTTCTTCTCCCCAGCTGCTGACTTTTCATGTAACCTTTAGGATTTTCATTTTGGTGAGATCTCTACTCTCTGTTAAAATTGGGTTGAAATTGGCAAACAAGTTAAAAATATGGCTAAGGATGATTAGAAGGTAGGTGACCATTCCATCAGATACCAGGGGATAGACATCAGATACCAGGGGCTTGCTATCCCATGAGGAGCGTTTCCTTAAGCTTCTCTGAAGGTGACCGCAGTCCTGATTCCACGTGGCTTGAAATTTTAGTACGGTCTTTTATGCTTGTGCTAATTGGGTACCAAATCATATCTGCACCAAAGGATCTTCTGTTGTTATTACTTTGCACTCGTTTTGTGCAGGTCAAAATCACAATGTGATGTGCAAGGCAGAAGAACTTGGGATGAACTTTTTTGGTAACCACTTTTTTTTGAGCATGGCTCTGAAGTGTGTGAGTAGGACATCTTAGACTGGGATATTCAGAGCAGTTACAGCCCCTGCTCACTTCTGTGCTTAGCTACAGCCTAGGTCAAGCCTCTTTGGTTAAGCCTGTTCAAGTGGCTTAGCTTTCAGATATCAAAGCTTATGTTACCAGAATGTAAGATTTTTAGATGAATTTTTTTTCTCTAGAACCTTTTTTCCCTCTCCTGCAGCAGGTACGACCTTTTCTTGTACATGTTTTACCTTGTTAGCTCTTTCCAATTCTGTGGGATGCTAAGAGCTTCTCTTACGTGATGCTTTCCCGAGTTAACTTGTCTCCTGCTCATTTTGCTTTACTTGTTCTCCTCCTCTGTTGCTTCTTAAAGTTGGCCTTGGCAAACAGAATGATACTCCTACAGTGATCCCAGGCTTCTGGGAATGCCTCAACCGTTGTGGAAACTCCTAGATTTCGTTCAGTGTTCTTGAAGCCCATACCCTGAGGGGTGAGGGTGAAGGAGCAGCTATCACTGCTTATGGATGCTGCTATCATCTCTGATTTCAGTCTTTACTAAGTTGCCTCATCCATTGATGTGTCAGCCTGCCCATTAGAACAACTGGGGATGGTATTAATTTCATAAGAAGTTTCTTGCTCTAAGCTCTTTAGGTGACAGGTATTCGTGATACGTTCTTTGTTAAGATGCTGTGATTAGCTCTGCTTTTATTCGGTATATTGTGCCTTAGTACTCTGTAATGCATCCACCTGGTGATTGTTTCTCTTCTAGCATCTCATCAGCCAAACAGAAGTCTTTGGTCACTCAGGTGTGGGATTCATCAGACCAGTATAGATGTCTGTGTCTGCTCTCATACGGGCTCCTTTTATAATCAAAGGCGAGGACCACAAGGGAGAACAGTGTCTGGCTGTTGTTTGTCTTACCTCATGGCAGATGTCTGCAACAGATCAGGTGATTTGTCTACTGCTCGAGCCATTTCTCCCCGCTGAGTAGAAAAAGCCAATTTTTTGTCTTGTGCCAAAACTCCTGAAGACTAGTTTGAAAACTGGTCTCAACTTTGGAGACAAGATTTGTCCCCCGTTACCATTGTACAACTAGAAAGCTTTCTTGTTCCAAGACTGCTGTGTTTCTACTGTCAAATCCATGAGATTGACCTCCCCAAGTCTCCTCAGCCAGTCCTCTCCGTACACCTGCATGGATGTAGCCAGCAGACGTAGGGCAGGAGCTTTGTTACTTACATTCTTGCTTTTTGTCCTTTTGTTGCATGCCCTTGCTTGTGTTTATCCCTTCGAGCTGGACGCTTTCAGGCGTTTGTGTTATGCCTGCGAGCTCAGTACCCCGGTTCGGTAAAAGGCAGCTCCCTTAAGATTTAGGCAAGCATTGCACAGGAAAACAAAGGTCTGTTCAGCTTGCTGTTCGGAGACAATATTTACTCTCTGACTGACATGTACAGACTACCCTCCTGAAACCTCAGCTCTTTTCCAGCTCTGACAAATACTGGTGTATTGGAAGATGGAATTCTCCTTGAAAAATAGTCTAAGCCATGTTGTGTAACAGAAGGGCTTAGACAAAGAAACAGAGCAGAAATGGAACTGCTTCTTAGCTGAGGACTTTTATCTTACAACATCTTGCAGAAAACAAATAAGAAGCAAAGGTTTCTCGCACAACTTTGATATCACAGCGCATGCCTCCTGAGAGCAACTCTTCACACTGCTGCCATAGCTTGTTAGGTTAGGATGGGACGTTCCCCTGTTGCTCCTGATATATTTCTTTGCTAGATTCCTGCCCTGCTTGAGGACAGTTGTGTATACCCTTTCGATGAAGAAAGATGTTGTTGAAAGGCAACAATGTGTTTTCCCAATTTCCATTTCTCAGCCTAATTATTCTGGTCCCTGCCGTTGTCCCTTAGAAGAAATGCCTGCCCAAGCAGAGGGAAGAGAAGACGTTGAATGAAGCTAATCCAATATGTGATTTACTCAGACAGTTCAACGGAATGAATAAGCAAATAAGCTGCGCCTCAAGACCTCCCTTGCTGCGAAAGTGGTTTTTTTTCCTGTGGCGGTGTGCTCCCCCCTCGTCTCTGACCCCCCCCCTCCTTTGCCTCTTTCAGGTGATAACTACCTGTGGCTGTGGTGATAGATGCATCTGATAGATGTGTCTGGGCGTGAAGGATGCACCCACTGGATGTGGGGGGAGACAGATAACAATGCAATAGCCAAGGGCTATTGTGGAATGTGCCCACCTAAGCACAGTGGTCAGTATGCAAATATGACTATGAGCCAATTATCTTACCCCCATCAATGGTGAGCAGCCCAAGAGCCCTTGGAGCTCTCCTGCATGGCAGCGGGCTGCACGCCAGGATCTCCCCTTGAGCAGGGACGCCTCTCAAGGTTACTCCTCGAGGCTGAGAGATTCCTTACCACGACAGATTCTCGGTAAGTGACTAACAGCATGCTCCCTTGGAAATCTTAGCTAAGTGACATAAAGGATTAATTGCGCATATATAATCCTTTAGACATAAACCGTTGACCATTGTCGCAGTTACCACTGAACTTTGTTAACTCACTGTTTTACACCAATAAACCACATTATTTTTGCTTCCCTCTCACTCCATCCGCGACATTTCCTCAGAGTGACTCTTGGCTCAGAAGACACAGCTGTGGTGTTTCATTTGATTCCGTCTCACTGTGTTTGCAGCAGAGCAGACTCTCCCAAAAGCCTTTCAGCACAGACTCATTTTGCTATTTGCCCAGTGAATGCAGATTTTTTAATTTTGATTTGTGTTGCGTGTGGTTTTGGCATGCTTTGTAAACGGACTGGTTAAACAAGTGTTGCTAACAACTTCCCCTGCCTGTTGGTAGTCAACCTTCATCATTCATGGGCTTCCACCGCAAGAGAGATGAGCCACCATGGGGCAACTGCTTGCTGTAAAGGCCAGAGTAAACATCAAGAAACACTTTCCCTTCTCTCTTGGCCCAGAAACGTGGCTGTAAGTCAGAGTCACTGGACAGGCAGTGTTGGACTGTCCATAGCATGAGCGGTTTGGGGTAAGGGTTGCTGAGGTTCAGCCAGATTGTCTAGGTGAGAAATCACTGAGGTGAGACTGGACAGGTAATTTCTATCAAGTTCTGCATTTTGTAATTTATAATCTGAATCTTTCATTGACAAAGTAACTTAATGTTCTCAGGTGAGCGAGAATCATGCGTTTGGGGGGGGGGAGAATGTATCTGGACTCGGGAGTTGCTTGGTGAGGGGACCCAGGTACTCAGTCAGGCTCCCCTTCTTCTGCCTGATGCATTCTTCTGCGTGATGCAGCCCAAGATCGCAGGAGGCACAGAAGCAGCTCCCTACCGACGCTGGCCTGCAAACTGGGACCTGGGATCAAACCCAGCAGGCAGAGAGAGCTCCCTGCTCCCCGTGATGTGCTGTCATCCTGAGGCCGTTGGCCAAAAAGCTGGCTGCTTCTCACCCGTTGCTTTTAGTTGAGCATGAGGCTGTCTCTGGGGGCTGAGTTGGGATGCCTTTTAGACTGTATCGGATTGGGAGCTCAACCTTTAGCAGGGGTAGAGGAAGCGAAAGATTTCAACATACATGGATTTTTTACACAGTGACTAGAAAGTGTCCGTATGACCTGGCCATGAAGAAGGTGAATGTTTTCCTTGAGCTTACCTGTGTGCCTTTGCGGTTGTGGTGGGAGCATTGGCTCGTGCAAGGCTCTGATGAGATCTGGTCTGGGAGGGCATTTGCAAATCTGCTCCCTTGTGTTCAGGAAAGAAGAATTAAAACTGGAACAGTTGAGGAAGACAGCTCATACATTGATCAGGGGAAGGGAAAGGCTGTCCTAGGAGAGGAGATTACAAGCTTAGCTTGCTTCGCCTAGCAAGTGGAGGCTGGGAGGCGATACCATCATTCAGTATAAATCCTTCAGGTAGAGAGCAGGGGGAAGGCTATTCAAGCCAAAAAACAATGTTGGCACATGAACAAGCGGCACGTACTGATGGGGAATAAATTTGAACTGGAAATTAGGAATGAGGTGGGGGCGAGGTGCTGAAGGACCCCTTGTACTCTGTGTGTGGTGCCAGGAATATAGAGCCCCATACCTGCAGCGTGACATTTTGCAGGGCTATAACATGGTGTCAGAAATCTTGGGCTGAAAACTGCATTTGGTTTGGACTAGTGGTGACCTTTAGAGAAACGGTTGTTTGCCACGTGGACAGAGCAGGGTTTCACACTTGGCCTCTTTTGAATTTCCTTCTTGACTGTGTTTGGTTTGTGGGGAGGAACTGGTATGGAAGGAACAAATAAATGGAAAGCTTCCAACTCCATTTCTTAAGCCTGGGACATGTACTAGCCCAGTTTGCTATCGGTTTGCTGGGATAGTCCTCTCCAAACAAGAGGAATCTACCCCACGGCAATCTTTCTTCACTAGGACCCTGCAAAAGGAAGTGAGGTTTAATTAGCATTTTTAAGTGGACAGCCTTGAAGTTAATGATATTCAATAAAGAAAAATTGTTTTAACCTTATTTGCACTTTTCAATTTACTTATTAGAGGCCATCTGTTATATTTTAAGCAAGAGCACTGGGAGCTAAACTCTCAGATTGTCAAATGAGGTTTTAAGCAGCTCGGCAGAAGGGAAAGAACAGGCTGCCTTAAATGAGCAATTAGACTGTTTTTCTTCAATTTCTCACTTTTGTGTCAAAAAGCAAATGGTCACCATTTCCAGCAACAGTTGAGTTGCGACAATGACATCTGTTTTTACAGGTGCTGATGAGTCCTGGGGAATGTCACTTGTCCTCGGATCTCAGTTATGGTCCATCATGGATGAAATTTAAAAAAGCAGAAGTGAGATGAAACTGATGAGGGATGTGAAGGGCAGGAATAAGGATTCTATAGGTAAATCACAAGGAAAAGGGAAACAGGAATGTGTTGATTTGCTCCTGAATGGGTTGACCAACAAAGGGCACGGAAAAAAACTGAGGTGCTCTTTGCCATTGTGGTTACTGGCCAGGTCTGCTGTCAAGCCTCTTTATCGCTGTGCCCAGTGGCAGAATTTAGGGGAGACAGGTGCTACCTATTTAGGGTCTACCGAAGCAAAATGGGCATACATGGGTACATGGGACCAAGTGGGATGTGTTCAAAGGTGCTGAGGAAGTTGGTTGATGTTATCGTGAGACTGCTCTCTATCATCTCTGGAAGGTGATGATGATTGTGGAAGGTCCTCAATGACTGGGAAGAGACAAATGTTAGATTCATCCTCAAAGACACTAAGGAGGATCCAAGCAAACTGGTCAGCTTTACCTCTGTCACCAGGAAGGTTGCAGAGCAAATCTTGATGGGGGACATTTCCAGGCATGTGAGGACAAGAAGTCACCACTAAATGCAGGGACCAGATCTCCATTGACTGTCATGGGAATCTGACTCCTAAACTTAGCTGTCTTTAAGTTTGAGCAGATTCCCAGCACACCTCTGAGAAGCTGGGTGTTTTTTCTGTGACCCTGTGCAAACCAAGAGCCTTTGGCAGGACGAGAGCCAAACCTTGGTCTCCCAGGTCTCATGAGAATAATTTAAAAACCGGGCCACCCATGATTCCTCCTGGAGGGTTGGGAAAGGAAAACAAAATGTCTTCTCCAAACCTACTTAAAAGTCTATGGGAGCCAGTACAGCTGGTGCTGTGCATCTGGATTTGGGACTGCACATTCATGTATGGCTGTTTGCAGTCCCTCTGGATTTAATGATAGATGTACTGCTGTTCAGCTGTGCAGGGGCTCTTAATCCTGCTCTCTGGAGAATTTGGCTGCGGTGGCTGTAACGTTGCCGTGTCCAGAATGAGGGTGGAATAATCTCTTTTGCAAATGAACGCAAAATGTGATCAATGCAATGGGCTGATACCCTGTTCCGCAGGAGCAGCGACTGAAATTGCCACAGCCTGAATCCCTTCAACCTGCAAATTTGAAGACTGATCCCACAATTGCTTGAAAACATAGATCTTGGCTTCACTCCTGTGGATCATCCCACTGAAGTTAGGTTGAAGTTGAGCTCTGTAGGGGAGGTCCTGTGGGTATCGCAGCTTTGCTAGGGGCTGAACCCACCAGCTCCTGCGCGCCAGGCTTGCTCTGCAGTGTTTCTGTCCTGGGTGGTGAGTTACAGCGACAGAAGGAAGGAGAAATGGTCCAAAGAAAGGAAACACGGCTGAAATGTGAACTAGATCACGTTGATTCACAACACCACTTCATCATTAGTAAGAAAATCCCTACTAAACCAAACGAACTATGAAGTGTCTGTAGCAGTGAAATCCAGCTGCCAACAACGTTACTGTAAAAAATAGCCATGGGTACTGTTTGTTTGCTCAAAGCACTAAAGCTAAATGTGTATGCGATAAAACAGCTTTTCTAAAACCTTGCTTTTGTGTCATCCCAAGCTTAAAATGCTATTTTGTGTTCAGATCTATAGAGGAAAAAAAAAAAAACACCCACAACTTGAGGTGACTTTTGGTTTAAGACTGTTTTAAATTTATAACTAAGCTGGCTAAAATGCTTTTCATCAAAGTACAAAACTTTCATGCTGTAATTAATGGCAAGTGATATCTAACGCAATAAAACACCATCATTTGAGTGTTCTTACAAGACTATTTATGACTGGATATTGAAACTGATAATGATTCTGCCATTTGTCCTCATAATTTATTATTCCAAGGAGAGGCAAGTGTTTTTATGGGTGTAAATGACAATGTTTGGCGCTCCGTGGAGAATGTGCATGTGACAGCAAGCGCAGACCCTCCTGAGGGGTCGAGATGGGGGGTGTTAATGCTCTTTCCTAGAGAGCAGAAGCCCCTGGCAGTGTGACCCAGTGCAGGTAGCCTTACTGGGACCAGCGCAATGACTTAGTCGTCGTCTCAGCAGGATCCCTTGGAAGACCAGGGCAGGATTTCTCTGGAAACCTTCTACCTGGATTCTGAGCTCGATGATCTCATGAAGTATCGCTTTGGGCAGCCAAAGCTGAATTCACTATAAGCAACCTAATCCAAAGCCCGTGGAAGATAATGGAAAGAATTACTGGCTCTGGCATGTCTTGTGTCAGGCCAAAACAAAAGCTCGACTCTGGAGGAGACTTCCCTTGGTCTTGCAAAGCGCCAGCCAGACTGTATCCCTCTGAGCACAGCCCTTTCATATTGCACCGGGCCAAGGCTGATTTACCGAACGCTCAGGCTCTGTTCCTCACCTTATTCAGGCTCATGGAAACCTGGAGGAATTTCTTTAAAGTCAGTGTTGATGCAACTAATGGAAAATCCGAGTGAGTCAGACCTCAGGGTTTTTTTGGACTGAGATCTGAAAAACAGAGATGATACTTCAGTCTGTTGGACTCCTGGACCCCAGACTACAGCTTTCTGGTTTTCCCCAGCCTGCTGTTCATTTGCTGTGGAATAAGGTGCTGTAGGTAAAGATTTGCATTTCCATCAATAGTCCTAGCAGCAGTCTAATGAGTTTCTTGCTGCTTTGCAAATAGCTTGGAGTGAATCTGATGCCACAGAAGCAGAGAGCAGGATGTGACCTGTTTTCTTTGCTTTTCAAGAGCTATGGTCCCCTTCCTCTTCCCTTCCGCCTCCCCTCATTTATTCTAATCAGCATGTCGGAAGGGAAGGCGCTCCTTTATTGGAGGTTATCCATGTCAAGGGAAGTTATGTTTCCATCACTACCTGGGGGCCCATCAGCAGATGAAGATGGAGAGCAGTGACTCAGAATGACTTTGAAGCAACACCCAGCAGCAACTGAAGGCAAGAACATAACCTTAGCTGACGTTTAAAATAACCCAATACACAAATAAAACCGTTCTGCTAAATTATGCATCTTTTTACTCTTGGCTGTTCTTAAAGGAAAGGGACTGGGTGAGTGTTTTCTACACATGCCTCTTTTTTTTCTCGTGCTGGGAGCTGAGTGACAGATGCACGCTGATGGAACATAGTGCATTGATTTTTGCGGCTACAGTACTTTATGCTGAAAAGAAATACAGCTTTTGAAACGATGGAGGGCCCCTATTCAGAGAAAAAAGAAGTGAGTTTTGGTGAATGCGCCTTAGTTATCTGCTTTGAGTTAAGCATGTACCTAAATGCTTTGTTGACCAGCATTGATGGGAGTACATTTAGCAGTAAGTTTGAGTTGGGCTAAGTAACGGCTAAAGAATGGGCAAGAAAAATAAGGTAGTAGGGATACTGAGAAAAATCTCTCTCTGTTTCAGTAATTGTTGGAAACCAAGAAATAATGTGTTAACTTTAAAGCTTTTTCCCTAATGGCACAAACACAGACACATGCCATTGCTTGCGCACTCCTCTTTTCCCAGCTGAGAAGTAGGGACAGAGAGGTGCTGGTGGGCAGCAGGCTCCGTGTGAGCCAGCAGCATGCCCTGGTAGCCAAGAGGGCAACGCGCATCCCGAGAGCCATCAAACACAGCACCACCAGCCGTTGAAAGAGGGGATGATCCTGCTGTGTTCAGCGCTGGTGCGGCCTCACCTGGGGTGCAGTGTACAGTTCTGGGCCCCACAATTTCAGAAGGATGTGAAGGTCCTTGGATGCATCCAGAGGAGGGCAACAAAGCTGGTGGAAGGGCTGGAAGGAATGTCCTATGGGGAGCAGCTGAGGACTTTGGGCTTGTCTGGTTTGGAGAGAAGGAGGCTGAGGGGCGACCTCATGGCTCCCTACAGCTCCCTGAGGAGGGGACATGGAGAGGGAGGTGCTGAGCTCTTCTGCCTGGGATCCAGGGACAGGATGGGTGGGAATGGTTCAAAGCTGCACCAGGGGAGGTTCAGACTGGACATTAGGAACAATTTCTTTACCAAGAGGGTGGTCAAACACTGGAAAAGGCATCCTAGAGAGGTGCTCGATGCCCCAAGCCTGTGGGTGTTTAAGAGGCGTTTGGACAATGTCCTTAATAACGTGCTTTAACTTGGTCAGTCCTGAATTGGTCAGGCGGTTGGACTAGATAATCATTGTAGGTCCCTTCCAACTGAAATAGCCTGGTCTGTTCTGTTTCTAGCTGATAGTTGGTTTCAGCTCCTCAGTTCTACAACAGCTCAAGCTCTTTCTCTCATCACTGATTTCACTCTGCTCTCACCAACACATACCCTCTCCAAACCTTCCTGAGATCCTGTGGCTGGGCCCTTGCCAGATACAACTTCACTGACCATGAAGGAGATTCATCAATTGACCTTAAGCAATGACCTGCCCTCCAGCTTTCATTTAATGGTTCTTATTCAGAACTTTTAGGGAGGGCGTAGTGGGACACAAAATACGTTGCAAGTGATTTGGGTATTACTGTATTAGCTTTCCTACTGCAGTAGCACTTAACACCTGTAGACATGGACAAGCACGTTGTTGCACTGTTTTACAAACGTAGATCAAGTATTGTGCTTGGGCCCCTCTTTCGCTTCCTTTTGTGTCTTCTGTAAGTGCATAACTAGAAAAGGCAACCCAATTTTGTACACTCAGAGATGGTTTTTGTTTACTCTTCCCTCGGCACCTGCTGTGGCCGGCAGGACAGAGAGCAGCATCAGCCTGGTTTGCAGCGGGGAGGGCAGGACTTATGCTCATTGCATTTTGCCAAGACCCGTTTTTAAAGTGATGTCCTACGAAGTGCTGCTTCTGTAATGTTTTTACGGCAAGGCTGTATCTTTCTGTGGTTTTCCAAAAAGATTCAAGCATTGCACATGTCAAGGAAGCTGTGGTTTGCAGGTGGAAGTGCCAGTGCAAGGGAGTTGCTTTAATGTTTATCCTCCTGCCCTGCCAAAAAAATTGCTGCTTCTGATGGGGGCTGGTGATCTGGTCACAACTCTAATGTCTTGAACTTTAGCTCACTGAATTCAGTGTGTTCAGTTTTGGTGAGTCTATGCTTTGAAAATATAAGTTCATTTTAAGATGGAATCTTACATCATTAAGGGAGAAAAATCACACTTTGTAGAATATATATATAAATGGAGAGCACTCCGTCTCATGGGTAGTCTCAGCTTAGTCTTCTGTGAACATATGTCCGCATCACAAAATGACCGTGCAATTTAGCATGATGTGCAAGAAGCATTTTAAAAGTCATTCAGGGGATACACTGGCTGATCTGCCTGCAAAAGCTTGTGCAGGTCCTGGCTCAGCCTGTGTTTTTGTGTTTTCCCTTCTTTTACACTAACTAGCAATAAAAATTTAAGCTGTGTAGCAAAAATCCTTTTGTTTCAGAGGCCAGGCAAACATCCCAGGTTTTGTGTTTATTTATAGGAGATGAACTTGCTTGTGAGATGGGTTTTGGAAAATTGGATCCAGCTTTAACCAGAGCTGAGCCAGATCCATGGCTTCTGATACCGGCAGCAGGTTTTCTTCGGAAATATCTGGCTGATGCAGAGGAGCACAGGACCTGGAGAAGGGTGGTGGGGGACGTAAGAGGTGATGCAGGAGACCCATGGCCCTGGGTTTCCCCCTGCCCGAGCAGGGTCCTTGTGTATTGGACTAACAGAACAAGGAAGAGCATGAAGGATGAGGATAGAAGACTGTTTTGAGGTGGTAAGCATGCCCTAAACCAAATACAAACCACTATGCAGATCATAGAAACCTCTGATAGGTAAAAATGCCAGCAATGATGTGATGAGAAGAGGTGACCTCCACTGGCATAAAGGTTGGTTAGATGCCAGCTCTCTAGGGTCGACGGGAACACTCCCATTAATGTGTTTGCAGTACCAGTAGCAATGTCTATCACAGCAGTTTGGGGCTTGGCCCTGTCCTGTCTCCGACAGCTGGCAGAGGTGGCAGTCACTGCTGGGACAACCACCCCACCTACACCATCCCAGGTGTTTAAGGACAGGCCACCAACTGATGTCCCACGGCTGCACGGTCTGACCCCAAATCCCTTGTGTTTGCAAAGCCCTAGGAAAGGAGCTTTTGTTCAGCAGTGTTTGTGGAAGTGGGCCCAGTCCTTGGGAGGGGATGGTGCTCTCTGGCTTGGGGTTATTTTACTTCTTCCTGCCCGTGCTCTGTGTTGACTCCTCGGGTTCGATGATAATGGGAACTGTCATCCTGGGAAATGTACGGGTGCCTGTTTGCCATTCACAGAGCGGCGTTGCTCTGATGGCACAGCATACATTACCCAAAAGTTCACTGGAGGGCAGTGAAGGTGATTAGAAAAGGAAGAAAGTGGGTTTTCTTCCAGTGGCCTGAGAGCCAAGTCATAAAAGGCAAAATTTCCTTGGGCAGCTGTAGCTGCGCACTGGGGATGGGCTGGGCTGGGAGACCCTGGCTGGTCCTTTGGGGTATTTTTGTGTAATTCAGACTCGCTTAACATAAATGTTTCCTGCCCCTCTCCCCCCCCCCACCCCAGATGTCATTCAGTCACCTGAATCTGCTCTCTCATGGCTTAATGCTGTCAAACAGCAACGTATCTCATTTCCCAGCACGTGCCCTGGGACATCTCCGCCTTCATGTTTGATCCCGTGCACACGGTGTTGCGTGTGATGGTGGCCTCGTGTCCTGGCATTGGCACTTCTTCAGTCTCAGCCACACCAGGTTGAAGATTTCTTTCAAAGCCTTGCCGGGCTGCTCATCTCCTGCAGATCTGGTTTGTGCCTGTTGAAAGTCTTGGGAGGCGAATGGCCCGACAGGCTCACCGTGTCACCTTGCTGCTCACGCTAATGAGTTTTGTGTCTTGCTGTGGTGGATGGCAATTAAAGGGGGCTGACGAGACTGACC
Source organism: Egretta garzetta (assembly GCF_000687185.1). NCBI lineage: Eukaryota > Metazoa > Chordata > Aves > Pelecaniformes > Ardeidae > Egretta > Egretta garzetta. The sequence continues at coordinate 3,523,961 of NW_009260479.1, read as the reverse complement.
CTGTGGGCACGGATGGGCCTGTGCAGTCGTGAGGAAAGATGCGGCTGAGGTATGAGGAAGGGTGCGGGAGGGACGAGCTTTTCTCGGAGCATCACACTAGAGGGTGCCAGATTGCTTTCCTCCATGCCGCTGCCTTCCTTCGCACAGGTTTGGACAGATTTGGCTTTGTACATCTTGATGGCTCCTTCCACGCCTTTAAATGCTCATTGTACGTGTGCGGCCATCTGCTAAGCGGGCAACAGGGCACCGACCACCCCAAAATCCGTTTGATGGACGTGTGGTTCCTCCTCTGCACAGACTGGCTTAGTCCCAAAGTGAGAGCTGCTTCTTGAAATTCAGCAGTGGCCAAAGAACAAATTGGGTTGACTGTGGGACGTGCCTTGACCTGGTAGCAGGAAGCATCCGTGGTCTTGGATAGGGAGCCCAGAGGCTGGGATGAAGGCAGCTGCCCTCAGCCCCCCTAGAGGGAAGGTTGGGGGTTATCCCCCCCACCCTATGCCATGGCTGTTTCATGCACCTCCCTGTGTACCCCTTCCAGTCGGCACATCCCACAATTTTGATGGGATACAGCTCTCATTGCTGGCTCTTTGTGGCTCTTTTGCCTGTCCCCGGGGCAATAAATCAGCACCTCTTATTGTGCCTGTGCTCTGGAGATGTCCTTCCAAGGGCAGGATGTTGAACTTGCCTCTCTGGATTTCCTTTTTGCTTCTTTCAGATAGTTGCATTTCAGGTTGTGGTCTGTCTGAATTCTGTGCCTCTCCTCTCAAGCATTCATGCCCCGTTCAGGCTTGGCCCCACCATACGTTTCACAAGCACATTCTCGACCCTTCATCAAAGGCATCAATCAAGATGTTGGTCAGACCCAGCTCTGAGGCAAGCCTCTGCAGGTTTGAGAGTGAGCCATCACTAACCACTTTGTATGCTCTCTTTCAACCAGTTGTGCCTTTTCCTCCTTAGCTTTTCCTACAGCTCGGGGCTATCAGCTGGGCTTTCTGGGCCCAAAGCATCCATACTACAAATTCTCCAAGATCCATGGATATCCCCATGGAGACTTGTGCAGTCCCAGCCCTGCAAGGATGTTGCCATCCTGGCGGGGGTCTAGGCTGACCTTTCTGAAGTAATTATAATTCATTAGGACAAGAGCTTTTGCTTCCGAACTGGTTGATGGGTGTATCCAGTGTACCACACTCTCATCCACATTAACTGAAAGCCCTTGGAAATACCTCTCCTCCCCAGAAAGGTGGGGCTGGCACCACTGATCTCTGTAGGTTTGAAATTGTCTTCTAACGTGAGACACGAAGAGTCTGTATGAGAAGAGGGAGTATACGAGACAGATGGGAGAAAATTATAAACTCCAAATCCCCCAAACTGTAATCCCGCCCATGCACAAACACACTCTCCCTCACATACCAAGCAGAGTTTTTACCCCCAGAATGCCTACAGGAACTCCCACTCCACAAAATCTGTAGTAATAGTAGAGATGGGATAATTCAGGGGTGGGCAGCAAACTATTGGGTGTGTACAGCTGCATAATGGTAAACTAGAAACAACCCAGTTCCTGAATACCAGCAGGGTAAATGTTTCTTAGGTGGGGGAATGCCTCCAGCTCCACCCCTGGCCATCGTGCACAGGTCCAGGGATGGTTTTCCTTCTTCCTACTGTTGCTGTCACCCTTGGAGCCAGACCTCAGTCTGGGTATTACCTCTTTCTTGCCTCATGTGGACAAAGTAGAAGTGATGTGAGGTGTACTCAAGCCTGTCAATTAGAATTACGTTCAGTTATACATAATGAGCCAAATTAGCACCCGGTGTAGATCTGCTGGAACTCGGTGAATTTGCACCGCGGATGGATTTGGCCCAGTGTTTTCATGCCATTTGCACGTGTATGTAAATGGCGAATGTGTGACAACCTGGTGGCATCACAGGACAGCCCAGGAAGAGGAGATGTTTACTCTAATCCATCCTGGCTACTTGCTCCTTCATCCAGCCTTTTGCATTCATAGTTCACAGAATCCCAGAATCCCAGAATGGCAGGGGTTGGAAGGGACCTCAGGCGATCATCCAGTCCAACCCCCCTGCTAAAGCAGGCTCACCCAGAGCAGGGTGCACAGGACATCGCCCAGGTGGGGTTTGAATATCTCCAGAGAAGGAGACTCCACAACCCCCCTGGGCAGCCTGTTCCAGGGCTCTGTCACCCTCAAAGTAAAGAAGTTCTTCCTCATGTTCAACTGAAACCTCTTCTGCTTCAGTTTGTGCCCATTGCCCCTTGTCCTGTCGTTGCCCACTTTTATTTTAGAGTCTGGATGTTATCAGGAATGGCTGGCTTACCTAGTCACCATCCCATCTGATTTTTCATTCGATGTTAGCAGTGCTCTGTTTTATTGTCCTCTGGGCTTTAGAGGGGAAAGAAAGAAGCAGGACTTTTCCCCAGTTGCACAAAAAGCCCTGCCAGGTTTTGATTGTTTCTTACAAGAAACCAAGCTCAGGGGACCTTGGGTACCAGCTGTGGGTCTTACTCCTTGTGGCTGTCAAACACCGTATTGTGGCAACTTGACCTTTCTGGAGATGAATCTTCAGACCAGTTCTCAGCATGAGCAGCTCCTCACATCTCAGGTTATCCCGGTGGTGTTAGTTGAGGCGTTTGATGAGTAACTTGTGGTTTGGCTAGTGAGAGGCTAGCCTCTCATGACTTCCTCAGCACAAGAAGGACATGGAACCGTTGGAGTGGGTCCAGGGGAGGGCTACTAAAATGATCTGAGGGCTGGAGCACCTCTCCTATGAAGACAGGCTGGGAGAGTTGGGGTTGTTCAGCCTGGAGAAGAGAAGGCTGCAGGGAGACCTGATTGCGGTCTATAGGGGGCCTATAGGAAAGATGGGGAAAATCTTTTTAGCAAAGCCTGCCGTGACAGGACAATGGGTAATGGTTTTAAACTAAACCAGGGTAGGTTTAGACTGGATATAAGGAAGAAATTCTTTACAATGAGGGTGGTGAAGCACTGGAAGGGGGTGCCCAGGGAGGTAGTGGAGGCCCCATCCCCAGAATCATTCTATGATTCTATGACTTGTCCTTGTCCTGCACCTGGTTCTCACCATCAGGCTCATTTGGGTCCTGATCCGTCTCCCTTATCCCTGCACATGAGGGTGGCATCTTCCCATCCAAGTGAGGGCAAAGCGCCTGGGAAGAGACTCGGGGCCAGCGGCTGCTCGAGGAAATTTTCTTTGCTTTTCCACCACGTTGCCTGTGTTTGGCTGCTGCGTACTACAGCCATGCTTTGCTCTCTGATTTATCACAATTTCCTTGATTTTTCTCAGGATCATCCTAGGAGATTAAAATTCAAGGTGTTCTCCTCCTCCTTCCTGAATGGAGATCTCACTGTTCGAGAAAACTAGTGCCATTTCTCTTCTGCATCCCTATCCTTCCCTCTAATCCTACCCAAGTTTGTAAGCTTTAAATGTTCACACTAAAATGCAAAGGAGGGAAAAAGGGGAGCGTGCCTTATTTTGGGCACTGTTGCATGCCAACCTTTCTGTTGTTAATGAGCAGGGATGTTTTCTTAGGTTATGGTGGTAGAGCAAGTAGATGTCCGATGCTCCATGCCTGACTTTGCAGAGTGCAAACTGTTGTGCGGCCAAGGCTTCGAAATAAGTTATTCTTATTGTGATTCTTGTTTATAACACCAGATTCATTGTTTGCAATTTTGTTCAGTGGCATCCAATCAATAGCAGACAATAAAATATTATTTCGAGTGGTGTAGACGTTCCATGAGAATGTGATTGATTGCTTTAATTTCTGCCTTCCTCAGTGTTTTTACTAAGCCCTGTCTTGATTTCTTTCAGTCTGCCTAGTTCTCTTCAGCATCAGTTGTTAAATAAAGTGACATATTTATTATATCAGCTTTATTTGACAGATTGCAGGGCGACATATTTTAGATTAATTTTTTTCATTTATAGACATATGTATATGTGCGTGTGAAATTATACATATATATATACACACTGTATAAAATCAGTGTGTGTATGAACGTACTTAAGGCCAAAATTTCCAAGCACAACTAGAGATTTTAGGTTCTGGTTTTAGGTGCCTAACTTGACACCCCTTTAACTAGCCCAAACTCAATCAGTATTTCAAATCATCAATATTTATATGGTCGTGCAACTTAAGTGACCAGGTTAGCATGTGTTATATGAAGTTCGCACCGGTCCGATGAAGTTTATCCTCTCTTGAGATGGCTGCGGTTACAGACCACACCAGCACTCTTGGTTTCCCATCTCGGACACGTTAGCTTTGCAGACCACCACTGAGAACAGCTGTATTAAAACAAGCCCTAGAAGGTGGCTTTAATGTGTGCTTTACAGAAATAGTTCAGAAAAATCTGGAAAAGTTCTTTTTGTTAAAAAAAGAAGGGAATTGGTTGGAACTATTTCTGGTAATCTTCGGTCCCTTATGGAGCACCTTTGTTCCACTAAGTCTGGTGTGCACAAGGCGTGGAAGTTAAAATCAAGCTTTTTGGATGGTGTATACTGACTTAATCCATTTATTCTACGTAAGGATACGGGCCATGAGATTTAGTGTGCCTCCTAAATTACGACCTAAATGAGCTCTTTCTCCCCATAAATATTGCATGACTTTAAGTTAGGTGCCCCAGGACCTTAACAGTCAATCCCAGAAATCCAATGTTATGGGGAACATGGCAACTGCTTCCAGCTTTAGTTGGTCAAGATATTGGGCTGTAAATCCTAGTCTTGGTGGAGGACTGAGTGTTGCTTCATAACGTGCCCAGTGTGCTTTGGGTAAGGAATTTCATAGCTGGAGAACAGCTGGGCGCTGTTAAACATCCATTCTTGATCCCCAGACAACTCCTTCTTTTTTGTGCTAATCTGAGTTTTTCATTTAAAATGGCAATTGTCTGAACTTGCTTAGCAATTTAGGATGTTCTCATAGCAGGGAAGCATTAAAGTCTACACAGACTCTGAACTGCATATTGAAAATAGAGCACATTTTGTGTTTATTTTCTAATCCTTTCAAAATGTTGTTGGAGTAGGGTTTAAGCCCAGTCATCTCCCTTTTCATGAACATAGCTTGTTGTCTCTGAGCTGAAAAAAACCACAACCAACAAACAACCAACAAATAAATCCTATTACTCCAGAATATGATTAGTGTTCTGGTTTGAGTTATAAATCACCTTCATTTAAAATGCACTGTTGCTACAAGTTAGGATTTGAAAGTACAATCATGCAAATGCCATTTGCAATGTTTTCACTCTAGTAACCTTGGCAATACTGCAAACACCTCTCCTGTTTGATACACACAGTTTGGGAAGCTCAATTGTAAAGCAGAGAGGGGGAAGCTGCTGATTTGTGCCAGTCCTGGCGGGGGGAAGAGGCCATTTCTGGGGTAAAATTTGGCCGCTGCAGGAGCCATGCCTTTTTAGTCCACCCCATTCTGGATACTAGTGCTTTGTTTTATGTTGGTTTATGCTGCTTATATCCAGCTTTACAATATTTAAGCCCTTGTATAAATCAAAATCGTGGAGCATAAATATTTATCAGCAAAAGAAATACACTGCACAGGAGACAAGCTCGGGAACAGAATAAGCCAAGTATCGCTTATAAAGGCAAAACCAGTGGGTTATGTTTTCATCCCATCCAGACTTAATGTGTAAAGCAGCCACAGACCCAAGCACCTTAATTCCCTCCCCGTTTGATATCAAATATCCCAGACCAGCATGGATATTCACGCTGTAGTCACCAGTTCCTCGGGGCTGGTGGAGGAGAGCAGCGGGGCTCCCCTTGGGCACATCTCCCTCTGCACAGTAGGAACCCCACTCCTGTAGGCACACAGCCCTGAAAATGGGCTCCCATCTGACACTGCTTGACTTGCCCACAATGGCCAGCGGTTGCTTTTCAGTGGACCTTGAGTGGTAGGTAGGACCTGACCGCTGTTGTGTCGCTACCTACCTGGTGGAGCATGGAGGATGCTTTGCAAGAGGTGTCTTGTCATGAATGTGGGAGAGCCAGAATTTCTGCTTGAGGGTGAAAAAAAAGTCCCTTTAAGACATGGCAAGAAACCTGCTTTTGTCAGCCCTTGGACTGACAAGTTGGTCTGAAGTTTTCCCACCCACGAGGCTCCGTACTGATGTTGATTTTCTGACAGCAGCCGCTCTTGGAAATTCCTGCACCCACCTTCCTCAGGCCGTGGCTTGCTGCTCCTGGATGTCAGTGCTGCTGGTCTGTGAGCCTGGGACACTGAAACCCGCTGTCCTTTGGAGGGTGGGTGAGATGGCAGTGCATCAGCTCCTCTTGCCTTCCTTATGGGTCCCCAAATGTTGGAGGCCACTTGCAGCTCTGCTTCTGCTGCTGGAGGTGCCTGCAAGACCTGTGCAGGAATCGGCCCATGAGATATTGCTCTTGAGGTCTCACAAAGCCTTTCTGCAAGGAGAAGTTCTGGCAGTTCTGATCATAAAAAGCAAGCAAAAAAGAAACTAAAAAAAAAAAGGTATGAATAGAACTTTAGGAAAAAAGTGTGTTATGTGCATGAGTGTCTGTAGGAGAAAGTATTGATTATGGGTGACTAAAATTATCAGATGTAACCTTAGCGATCCTCGTGGCTGCTTGAACCTCAGCTGATCTCCAGCGTTGAATTTATTAGCAAAAGCTTGTGAGTTAAAACTTAGTTTTCTCTAATCCAGCTCACACGATAATCTCATTAGGTCTAGAAAACTCATCCAGTACTGTAGAGGAATGTGAGTTGCATAAGCTGAAAGTACCTGCAGAAATGGAGAAGAACCACAGTTAGCAACAGCTTGGCTGAGTTCAGGCGGGGGCTGCATGGCCGGTTGCTCTGGTCCCCACGTGCTCCCGATCTCCACGCGAGCAGGATGGGAGGGATCCCCCAGGCTGAACCTGCTGGGGTTCATGCATGGGTGGGAGAGCGCCTTGAGGGCACAAAGCAGGACCTGGGGAGTAGTTCTGACATGCGAGGGCAAACAGCTCTCGTCGTTGCTGTAAAAGAGGAAGGCCATTGCGCGTCCGGCCTTTCTGCAGCACGCGCTTGGTACAGAAAGATCGTACTTTGCAACAAAACACCTTTCCTGCGCCTTTCAGCATGGGTAGCTAGTGCGAATGTGAAAGCACCCAGCAGCTGGGCAGGGGGGGCCGTATGGGGGCCCTCCCACCTCGGCAAGGGCTCCTTGTGTGACCGTGTCATTTCACATTGCCTTGTCAGGCAGGCATTTTGCAGCCTTTAGCATTGTTTGGGTTCTCTAGCAGAGGCAAATGTTCATCGTTTTCTTGTAGTAACATGTTTTATGGGACAATTGAGCTTTAGCTGTACCCTCTCCATCTCCTGCCCCCTTGTTTTTTTCCAAAACGGGAAAGGACCTGTGTGGTCCTGTTTGTCAGGGTGTGAGAGGTCTCCTGATCACATTCGCTGGCCTTTCTCACCCAAGCAGGGAGTGCACTTGGGTGGTGATGTCATGTATATGTGGGATAGCTGTTTCTTCCATCCATAGTCTGCAGACGATCCTGCCTTTGTTGGCTTTGAGAAGGATTTATCCCACCCCACACAGATACCCAAGTCTGATCCCCAGGGACAAGGCCTGTGCTCAGAAAGCTTGATGTCCACAGGATGGTCATGTTTTCCACCAGTCTCCATCAGACAACCTGTCCCATGGCAGCCTTCCAGTCCTCCCATCACCACCTGTGGCACAGCTAGGCTCAAAGCGTTGGACACGTTCCGCTGTGTTGGCAGCAGACTTTCCAGGTTGGAGGGGCAAGTCATCACCAAATGTGTGTTTCTAATGCAAAACCATTCTTTGCAAAACAATCATTCACTATTTTTAAAAAATCATATTTGGAGCAAGGGAAGGATAAGGCACTGAACCAAGCTTATCAGATGTCAAGCTGCTTAATGTCTATTCTCCAGCAGTTGCCCCAGGATTAGAGTCCTCCTGGTAAGGTCTCAGCTGTGCGTGGGTTCTGGGATGCTGAGATGCTTCAGGGTCTGAGGCCATGTTGTCTGTGGCCAGATAGCTTCTGGTTAAAAAGTCACCTGGAAACCAACACAAGTGCTTTATGGACACCCTGAAATACTCCCTTAAAACTTGTCAGACCAGTATTATTCAAGACGAATGGCTTTGGAGTAGGATGTCTGGAAGCAGACTTCTTCCAAGTGCTATAGCCACAGGGGAGAAGCATGCAGCCTGGCGGGGAGCCAGAAGGGAGAAGAGGCAGAGAAAAGAGAATGAACTGTTTCACTCTTCAGAAACTTTCATCCTCAGCCTGTAACGAGACCTGCTCTTACCCAAGTGAGCACAGAGCTGGGGAAAGCAAACGTCTGCATCACAAGGAAGACACTGTCCTATCCATGGCTGTCATGGACAAGTGTGTTCAAACAAGACTGACTAAGCCAGAGGTAAAGATGGTGCTGGCACCTCAGCTGGCCTCACCAGCCATCTGAAAAGCCCACCATGGGTGCAAAAAGACACACCTGGAAACAAAGATACTATTTGGATGCTCTCCTATTTAGGGAAATTCCATAAAATTCAATGGAAATAGGAGCAAGAGCGTTCTCTAAGCATCAGATACAACTCTATGATTTTTTTTCTGCATCCTGTAGCGTTTAATACAGATCACGATCACTTCTATGAGTGTCTTTAACAATTTATTTTCTATTCAATTCTATTGGCAGGATCCAAACCAAAAAACATACAGTCGCTATTACAATGTGTAGAGCACCCTCCTGAGGACTTTTGCCTCTGAGATCCATAAAAGAAGGGTGCTCCCCATCAGTTATGGCTATCCTTTTGTCAGCATTTCCATTCTCCCCCAGTCCTTCCCATTGTCAGAGGTCTTCAGTCAGTTGCAAAGAAAATCTCTCCACTTGGAGGCCTAGGATCCAAAATTCACCCTCTAAACAAAACTACCCAGATGTGATTTAGTGTTTTGGAGGACCATGGTAGTGATGAAATGAGAATGTGCAAAGGCATCTTGTCTTGAGCTTGTATTGTGGAGGAATCCCAAACCATGAACTTCTGCAAGAAAAAGGGCTGGAGGGAAAATTTCCATGCGTGCTGGCAAGGCAACAGGCATGCTAATTAGCTGGGCTGTTTGCTACTCTGGGTCTCAAAGGACCTGGGTCTGTTCAGGGATTTCTTAATTCGTTCCCTCATTTCCCACTTGTTTAGTTATTTTGCTTTCTTCTTTTGGCCTTCACCTGTTTGATCTTGTGGGAACAGCTATTAAAGACTCTGAGGAGGCCTGTCAGTGAGTAATTGCTAGCACCCAGTAATTAGTTGAACTAATCAGAGGTGGTTAATTGTGATGGGATAATAAATATAGTAGCCCACCACTGTAGTTTGCAGAATGGAGGTGAAGCTGTTGAGGTGGCTGCCAGCACTTATGAGCAGGCAATGAATGGGAGATACAGGGGCCTGGTAAGGATCGTTTAAAGTTGGCTGTGGGTCCTCATTCAAGAAATTAGGTGACTCTTGGTCTTGGTAGTCTCATCTCTAGGTACCTCCAGCCTCTGGGCTGTGGTTAGGCTGTATGACTTCCAGGTTTCATTACCCCATCGTGACTTGTTGTGCCTTATACTGACTTGGGGTTTCAATCTGGAGGGCTACAGTGTGTAGCAGATGGAGAAACTCTGTTACTGTCTTTTCTTGCTCCTTGTTTGTAGAGGTGGCTCTAATCTGGAATGAAATCACTGCCCTGGGTTTTGATGAGGATCTCTACAACTTGAGTCCCTCTATGCTTGCAGAAGTCTAAAACCTGAGTGCTTGAATTGCTGTTTTCACAGAATCACAGAATCGCAGGGGTTGGAAGGGACCTCGGGAGATCATCTAGTCCAACCCCCCTGCTAAAGCAGGCTCTCCTAGAGCATTCTACACAGGACTTTATCCAGGCGGGCCTTGAATATCTCCAGAGAAGGAGACTCCACAACCTCCCTGGGCAGCCTGTTCCAGTGCTCTGTCACCCTTAGAGTAAAGAAGTTTTTCCTCATATTCAACTGAAACCTCTTATGTTTCAGTTTGCACCCATTGCCCCTAGTCCTGTCGCTGGACACCACTGCAAACAGACTGCTTCCATCCTC
>NW_009260479.1:3510483-3513635 GCF_000687185.1 Egretta garzetta | reverse complement strand
GGGGATGAGACCCTCCCGCGCCCTGCTGGCCACACTCCTCTTAATACACCCCAGGATACCATTGGCCTTCTTGGCAACAAGGGCACATTGCTGGCTCATGGTCAGCTTGTCGTCTACCAGGACTCCCAGGTCCCTCTCAGCAGAGCTGCTTTCCAGCAGGTCAGCCCCCAGCCTGTACTGGTACATGGGGTTTGACCTCCCCAGGTGCAGCACTCGACACTTGCCCTTGTTGAACTTCATCAGGTTCCTCTCCGCCCAACTCTCCAGCCCGTGGGGCCGAGTACTGAGCCCTGGGGAACTCCACTAGCTACCGGCATCCATCTGGACTCTGCCCCGCCGATCAGAACTCTCTGGGCCCTGTCATTCAGCCAGTTCCGAATCCACCTCACTGTCCACTCATCCAAACCATACTTCCTGAGCTTCCCTATGAGGGTGTTATGGGAGACAGTGTCAAAAGCCTTGCTGAAGTCAAAGTAGACAACATCCACCGCTTTCCCCTCATCTACCCAGCCGGTCATGCCATCATAGAAGGCTATCAGATTGGTCAGGCATGATTTCCCCTTGGTGAATCCGTGCTGGGTGCTCCTGATGATCTTTTTTTCATCCACTTGCTTGGAGAGGACACTCAGAATGAGTTGTTCCATCACCTTTCCAGGGACAGAGGTGAGACTAACCGGCCTGTAGTTCCCTGGGTCCTCCTTCTTGCCCTTTTTGAAGACTGGAGTGACATTGGCTATCTTCCAGTCTTCAGGCACCTCTCCTGTTCTCCACGACCTTTCATAGATGATGGAGAGTGGCTCAGCAATTCATCTGCCAGTTCCTTCAGCACTCGCGGGTGCATTCCATTGGGGCCCATGGACTTGTGGGTGTCCAGCTTCCTTAAAAGATCCCTAACCTGATTCACATCGACAGAGGGAAGGTCGTCCTTTCTCCAAGCTTGCTCGCTTACCTGCCAGGACTGGGGAGCCTGAGGGCCAGCCTCGACAGTGAAGACTGAAGCAAAGAAGGCATTTTTCTGCCCTCTGGCTTGCTCTGGTAAAGGGCATGTTTTGTGATCCTTATCATGTGGAATAGTAGGCTTTGGCACATTGTATCTCCTGAGACGCCAGTCTATAGGATCAAAGCTCCTACATCAGGCAGTGACTGAGGTTTCATACCTGAGAAGCAAGTGTGGACACTACACAGAGCCTGGCTGGGGTGGGCAGAACCCTTCAACAAAAAATGTAAAAATGCTGTACTGCTTCCTTTCTCCTCCCTTAAATTTTAGCCAGTATTCCTGTCATCCTGCTATTCCATGCCTTTGTCTCTGAAGAAGCATGTTCTGGTCTTCTCTTGCAGTGTTGCCCTAATCGTGTTCTCCTTGGTTATGTGCTTCAGCTAGAAGTGATCATTGTATTTTGCTCACCAAAACTCTAGGCCATGGCTTGAATGGGCCACTTGTGCCAGCTTTTATCGTCTCTTGGCAAGAGGCTTGGTTTGCTTTTCCTTTTTCTAAACAACAGCTGTGAATGATGTGCTGCATCTAAAGCAATAACAGGGGAACCAAACCACTTCCCCCGCCTCCCCCTCCTGAGGATGGACCTCATTTGGAGAGTTTCGATGTAGAGCTTGTGCAGAAATTTCTGACAGGATGGTGGAAAGTAGTTCATGGAAGCTGAAACTTTGTTGGAAGGGTAGAATTTCTGGCCAAAGAGAAATATCCTTATCTAAAGTACCTGAAGATGGGGATGAGTTTGGTGATCACCCCAGAAGAGAGAAACTGAAGCTCATGTCACCACCATGGCTTGAAACTCACTGTGCTGTGTCCTGCATGTATTGCCCTGCTCACAGGTTATTGACTATTGCAGGTGGATTGCTTTTCTCCTCTTGGACCTTTTCCACTTCACATGGGTATTTCAACACCCAGTGGGCAGGGAGAAGGTAGGAGAGAGATTTCCTTCCTTTTGTCCCTCCTTCCCTCTCCCCTTTGAATGTCTGCGAGGTTGCTGCTTTGCAGAACCGGATTTAAAAATGCCTTGTAATAATCACCGTTTCCTACACAGACCTCGCCTTCCTGGGAGGTCTCCATCCAGCCGCAGGGAAGGTGAGGGGTGTGAGTACGTCTGTGCCTGTTTCCCACAAAGGAACATTTCAGTTATTCTGATACTTCTGTTTTTCGTCACATTCATTTTTCATTTTTAAAGATCATAGACACACTCCCTCCAAATATTACCCCGCCACTCCTCTCCTGTGATGTGTTGGAGACCCTTTGGAGCAGCTATGAGCACCATAGATTATCTTCAAAGAAATTAGGTTTTTCCTGTTTTACCTGCTGGCTTTCATCACTTGTTCTTCAACCTGGAAAAAAAAAAATCCCCCAAACAACCCCATGCGCAGGAACCCAGACAGACTGGGTTGTACCAACAGGATAAGACACAAACTGTACCTTATGCTACCAAGCCCACAAAGCTCAAATCCATTCCAATTTTAGTTGTTTTTAAACACCTAGATGGCCTGTATAGCTTACAGAAAATCTACTTTGCTTTGTTTACGCATCTCTTGTTTGTTGTTTGCCTTCCTCTTGCTGTGCCCTCTTGTCTGTCTGTCCTTGGCAAGAGAGAAACTGCCACTTCTTGAGCATTAGAGAAAAGCTTCTCACGCTGTAGGCTTATAAATAATAATAGAAACCTATAACAGTTCATACAGTAAACGCAAGTTAAGCACCATCCGTATCTGGAAGAAGTATTCATATTTTATGAGAAACTCTGCACAGCCAGCTAAGCACACACAATACCGAGGTGGCCTGAACAGGTGAACAAATAGCAATCTAGACTATAAATTGTGTTTCTTCACCAGAAGCAGGGACCTGTTTGGTTTTTTCAGAATTGCTCCTGTTTTCTCACACCGAGTGCGGCAGAGGGTTTCAGAGGGGTGCGTGCACGAGAGCAGGGTCATCTTGCGTTCTTCTCACTGAATCTTAATATAGATATTTTCACCGCAAAAGTAACACTAGAAACAATCAACAGATGTCAAAAATGTGTTGTATTAATGACCTATTTCATATTCAAGTTCAGTTCCAGAATTCCCTTCTCAGCCCCTAATTTGCATAACGTTTTATTCACGCTCGTTAACCATCAGGAGACTCTCTAACTCAGCAAAAGTGGATATTCATC
>NW_009260479.1:3486702-3510434 GCF_000687185.1 Egretta garzetta | reverse complement strand
CACTTCATATCTGACAAGGATGCCTTGGGGGAATTCTTGTGTTTGGTTTCAGTGGAATAAATGAGCCCTGAAGAGAGGCAGTAAAAAAATATGAGACCATGAGTGCATGCTAATGAACCCAGGCCTGCCTAACTGTGAAGATTTCCAAAAACTCCCCCAAATGCTGCCTGAAGTCCAGGAATCTCTTGCAGTTAGCAGCTGAAGCCTTCAAAGCTGCAGGAGCATTACCACAAGGGAATGAGAAGCAGGGGAGGAACCAGCACGACCAACAATCAAAAATTGATCCTAAATCTGATCGACCCACCATGTTGCATCTCTCCTGCCACTGACCCAGACCATGTCAAACTGCATCAGGTCTTCACATAAGAGCAGCCATCACCTATGATGTGAATGGAAAGCAGCCAACAGCCCAATGTGCAAGTGTAGAGAAGACCAGAACATTTTTGATTTCTAAAGGCTGTTGAGTAGCCTGGATTTTTTTTTTTTTTTTTTAATGCTGCTGGAAAACTTGATGCTTGGGACACTGAGTTTGTTTTCAGAGCCCAAGGGGTGTGATGTCAATGAAACTTGTAATGGTAATGACACAGAGGAACCCACCAAAAGTAAGTTTACTGTGGCACATTGTTAAGGGAGAGATACCCAACCGTGAAGACTAATTTGGAATGATTTGTTTCTATGTAGCCCAACTAGACATGGAGAAGCTTCAAATTCTGGTTATTTTTGATATATGCAAAATATGAAATATGTATGTATGGATGTGCATGCCTGTGGGTTTATGTGCTCTGAGGACTGAATTAGAAAGCTTCCCCATATTTGGTCCAAATATATCAGCAATGGACAGAAACACAGACCTTTTTTGGGGTGATTCATCTGATTCAACTTAGCCATTTCTTTTAGAATAGGATGCCCTGTGCTCTCAGTTTCGTGGCAGTTATGATGCTGACTAGGAGGAGGACCATGGGGAATGGCTGAGCTCTAGAGGTCTTCATTGCTGTTTGCGTTTAATCAGAAGACAGCTAGGACCATGCCAAGCACAACAAGCCTTGTTTGCCTTCAACTGTCCACGGAGAGCAATATCTCTTGGGTAAGGAAGTCAAAAGCCACCAGTTACCTGGGTGAACCAGTAGCAGGTTTCATCCCTGATCAGCGATGGAGGACCGTACCCAGCCCAGCAGCTCTTTTTGGCAACTTTGCTAATGGGGGTTAAAAAAAATAGAGGGCTAGAAAAAAATGTAAATGCCAGTTAGAACTAGGAGAGGGTTGATTTGTCTCTGCATGGGGAAGAAGGTACTGGAGAGGGCACTTCTCAGCCCCCTCTGCTCTGGAGCTGGAGGGACTTTACATCTGACAGACCCAAGTTGTAATTTGAAGTAATTCTAGGACAAAGCTGAGGCTCAGTTAATAATGTAAGACAATTCTGGGAGTGGGGGTAGGGGATAGCCTGCTGTTCCTTGTATTGATCAGGAATTAATGTCTAACCTTTAAAAATGCAGCAGAGAAGCTCAGTGTGATTGTGAAACCCTACTTTGTGCTGTGATCAGGTACCTCTGGGGACCCGCGCAGCTCAGGCTGCTGATTACAGATGCATTTGGAAAAAACCTGAATTTTCAATTTTTCACACGAATCTCGTAAAGTGAAATGGACTCCTGCTGGGATTTATGAAAACTGGTTTACTCTCCACTGCACTCAATACATCTACTCCTTAGCTAAGTTGGGAGAGTGCTCCGACCAGAGAGGCACTGCAAGAATTATTCCACCCTCAGCAAGTTAATTGCTGCATCGTCAAGTAGCATGGTTATCCATCCTGTCCCTTCTGCTTTCTCTCTCTTCTCCCCCCCCTTCCTCTCCAAGAGCTGACGTGTGATGTCTTTTATTTTTTTCTCCTCCTTGCCATCTGTTTCATGTTTGTAACTTGGGGAGGGTGGGGGTGTGGTAGTGGAGCTTGTGATGAAGTTTGCTGGTGGAGGCATTTCTTTCACTCTGTTAATTAGATTTGTGTTTTCGTTACTCCCAGTTCTAAGGGCCATGCAAATAAGACTAAATTATGCATTAGCTATATGCCCCAGTGTTTAAAACATTCTTATTGTTGGGGGACATCGGCTCCATCCCGTATTCCTCCCTTTCATGGAATTCAATTATATTTAAACTATTAACAGGGAAAGTCTAAAAATTCTATTAAAATGTCAGTTTAATAAATCTTCCTAGGTTTAATCTTTCATTTCTAGACTGGGGGAAGGGGAGGATGAATTATGACAGTTTTAAGTTTTCCCAGAGCAGCCCCTGCGTGTTAAATTGTCTGTAACTCTCAAAGTGTTTCTGAACTTATCTCTATTTGTAAAACAATTTGAAGCAATAAGGGGGTGCCCAGGGTATTTACTGGAATCGGGCACTTCAGGTCCAGATCTGAAGCACGCCACGGTTGGGGGAATTCGGACCTGGTCCTTTGGTTCAAACCATCACAGAGAAACAAGGGAAATGGTGTGCTTCATGCCTGGTCTCCACTCCCCCCTCCAAGCTCTCAAATATGGGGTTATCTGGGTTTAGACCTGTGATTTGGACCCAGCACCAATTAGATTGCCATTGCTTTCCATGTCCCTCTTCCTCCACATGCCACTTCAGGAATACTAAGGGACCTGCCGTCATTCTGGTTGGTACCCTGTTGTGCTGAGCACCATGTGAACGTCTCCTGTAACTGATACTCTCTTCTCCCCCTCTCTCTGTGTGCTGTACTTCAACCCTTGGTAAGTGCCAAAATCGTGTCTCCTCTGTTTGCTTCAGCTAACTCCTGATTTGAAGCTGTTCCAGTGTCTAACGCACAGGGAGTTTTCTACTATCTCCTCTCAGCATTCCTGTGCCTGAAATCAAGATTCAGATATGACCATATAAAGAGATTGCAATGTTTTAGCCCAAATAAAGAAAATCCAGCTCTTGGTCCTGCATCCTTATGGCTGTAACACAGAAGATGCAGGTGAGGTGCTTGTTTTGAGACCTGGGACATGAATAGAGCATCCAGGAGTGCCTTGTGACAGGGCTGCTCCTACCAGGTGAAGATTCAAGAGCTAAACATCCTCTTGTGTTTTTTTTTTGTAGGCACAATCTGGGGAGGCAAAGAAGATCCAGATGATGAGTCTGCTTGCACCTGAAGTCCTCCTGGGTCTGTGTGGAGAAAATGATGAGGACTGTGTTGTGGGTGATGTTTTTACAGAGTAGTTGTAGTCCTGCTCTGCCTGTTCCATAAAAATGTGGAGCTTTGCTAGTCTTTAGATGGTGATGGTTGCAGAAAGCTACAAGTGGCAGGTCTGACCTTGCTTGAAGGGGCTTAGCTCGGGTTCCTCTGGAGCTGCTTACAAATGGCAACGGATTGTGATTTGCTGGCTCTGCATCTGTCAGGAGCAGATTCAGGACTGGGAAAAAATCCAAAAAGTGTGGGCTCTTCAGAGGATGGACGCTGAGAAGGAAAATCCAGCTGCCCTGCCATGGCGTGGACAGATGCTGGAGTCAATGCACATGGGGATCTACATCGAGATGGCAGAGGTTTTCATTAGTTTCTTGGCTTTGCTGGGGAACCCTTGTGGGCTCTCGGTGAACTGCCTGCACAGCAGGAAAATGCGGTTAGCAGGGGCTCTGTCATAAGCGATGAAGTCTCTCTGATAGGAGATACTTCCATGTGGGGAATGCTGCTGTGGGTGTTAGTGACGTGGCACTGGATGAGAAATGAGTCCCCCCAGCAGCCCTGCTGATCAGTGATGACCTAGGGAGACCAGCATCTTGCAGGGTGCCTGGCATCGCTTCTCCAAAATGGAAATGGGTGCAGCCTGGCACAGCCCACCAAAAAAGTCAAACTCCTCTTCTTGCCTCCCTCTTGCAACCACATTTTCAACTTCTTGCAGATGTTTAGGCTCAGTGGAGTTGAATTGCCCTATTCCAGCCCTGGAAATGGAGAAAGCCAGTGACCAGCAAGAAGGGTCAAAATATTCTCAGTAGCTTCTGGGGAGAAAGAGGTGATAAATGATACTGATCTAATGTCTTGGTCAGCTGGGCTGCAGCGAGGAGCTAATGCCAGGCTGCAGGGAGAGTGTGCTGGGTGCAGTGCTTTGTTTGGGTGAATAAACCATGCATGTTCATGGAATATTAATTAATAATAAATGAACATGCATGAATTATTCATGCTCATAAAAGCAAATTTGCCCTGAAGGCATAACACAAGATAGATTTTTAAGAAGTTTTTTTTTTATTTTTTTATTTTTTTTTTTTAACTAAGGGATTTGTATAGGGCATAACTGATTGGTGGTAATTTGAATCCAAACGTAGTGTGACTGCCACAGCCGCGGTCAAGCCAGTGTATCTCAGCATACTGAACAGGCACTTCTGCTTCCACTAATGCTATTTTAGTCATTCATTTGTCTTCCAAGATGCATATAGGGACCTACTTGCTCTGAATCCCATTTGACTCTAGCGGGCCAAAACCGGTCCCCTGGGTTAACGCCATTGCTGTTGCAACAGGGATGGATTTGTCCCTGCACGTTCGTTCTGCTGACAGATTTGTTCCACCAGCGTGTAGCGCAGATGTCTCATACATGATGCAGGATGTCAGGTAAGATTTGAAGCAGTGAGCCGATGTAGGAAATACTGCCTCTGTGTTTTAACTCTAGATTATGCTAAACAAACCAGCAGAACCTTTTGCTCTGCCAGTGCCTGTTGTTCTGGTCAAGAAAATAAATCCCTGTAAGAAGGGTTTAAATAAAATAATGCCTTTGTGTCTTGGTGATGGGCTGCCATGCCACCAGAGGCTGCAAATTGTCCGTAATTTAGGAGGTATCTTGACTTAGTTTTGGGCTTGACTTTACCAAGGCAAAAAAGGGTTGCTGCAAGAATGAGATCTAGGACAGGTGTCACATGGGGACTGTCGTGGTGTTTGCTGTGCTCTGCAAATGCTGACCTTGCAGGGGCCAGGGGCCTAATGTGTCGTAGCCATGCAAAGAAAAATGGGCAATTATCTTGCCAAGTGCCCTGCTCTATTGCTGGTCTACGAAGTGAAATGCAAAGGTTTTCTCACCATTTGAGGCCATTAAAGGTTCTCAGGCTGCCACCACCCACAGTTAGAAGCTGAAACATGGCCCCCACCTATCCCCATCCCTGTGCAAATTACATGTCAAGATATTCCTGGCCTCTCCTGAACAGGTGTGGGCAAACTCTGTAAGGTGGATGTTGCTACTCTTGACCGTAAGTTGGGTGTTAATGGTGGGTAATTTGCAGCTCTCCCTGGGTACTAAAACCTCTCCAAAACATCACCCCGTTCCTCCCAGGAAAGCTGTCTGGGTGGTGTGTATGTGTGACATACTGGCTGAAGCCCCTATTCTGCCTCCCCAGCCTCCTTGCAGACTCCCAGCCTTCTCCCATTTTGTACATCTGGTCAAAAGTTGCAAGTGGCTTCCAAGGTGGGCTGAAGAAACCTGTCCCTGTTCCACCAAGCCACCATGGTTTGGCCAAAGTGTTGTCTCTGGGCAGGGAAATGTGGCTCATAAGAATAGCCATGGTGTACCATCTACTGCTGTGGTGACCAGACGGGGAAAGGGCTGCCCGCACCTCTGGATAGTGAGTCAGGATCCATGGAAGTGGAAGATGGTTTGGACATTGCTGAGTCCTGCTGGAGGGATCTCATGGGCTGGCAGGGTGGTGGATGCGCGGCAAAGGCTGTAGAGAAGCATGGGAGAAACATAGTACTTGTCAGCCTCCCAGCCATCATTTCATGGGAAAACATCAGGGAACATTAGAAATAGAGGTGAGATCCCCAGACACAACTCAGGTCCACTATGAATCTGGCCTCAAACCATTAAAATGATCTTAAACTCCTTTTTATTTCCTTTCCTACTTTCCCCCCCGCCCCGCCCCGAAGCCTGCGCTGACATCCTCAGCTAATAAAGAGCAGGGCCATAAACTCTGCTGCCTTTCCCCAGCAAGGCCATTCCCTTTGGTAAGCTGCTTCCTCCTGTCTTCATCTTCCCGTTATTACATTTTTAGTTTCTGCTTTTCCAGCAATCCTTCACTGCTGAGCTGCTGCTGTTTGATACCTTCTTTTTCTGATTCCATAACAAACATGTTTTAAAGCCTTTGCTGCTGGTCTGCAGACAGTTTTTCCAGGAAAAGTGCTTCATGTATTACAACTTAAACATGGGTGGATTTGTTAGGATTTAATGTATTGGGAGCTAAGCCTTTGGTCTCCTCTTTCATATAACTGTGGAGGCAGACAGATGGGAGTGATTTGAGTAATTTATATGTTAAGAAGTAATAGTCTTTGCAACCATTTTATCCATCCAAATGCTTTTAACTTTGATCTTTCTGTTTTCTAGCAACACCTTGTGTTTTTTTTTCAGACTTCTTCACCTTTCAGAGATAACCATCCTTGATGACTCCTTTGAGCACGTCCCTGAGCTAAAGAGAAGCAAGGTCTGATTGCCACCGCGCCATCCAAATATCTCCACAATTAGCTGTAATAGTTTTTGGTGTTTGGGGGTAGGGCAGCAAAGGGAAAATGCTCTCTGGACCTTGAAAGCTGCTTTGTCCTTGCACAATGGTAATCGGAAGCCCTAGGTCTTTCTGTGTTTAGAAGTCAGTAGATTTACTAATTAACGTCCTTTACTCAATTAAAAAGCCCTTGATCCGAGCCTGTCAATAGATTTTAGGTATCTATAGAAATCTTTGCCTTGTGTTGAAAGATTTAGTGATTTCTTTCTTTCCCTTCAGACTAAGGCTCGGTGGGGATGAGACACCATTTGGCAAAATGGGCTTCATCGCTCTGCTGGGCTGTGTCGAGCCCCGTTGGGAGGCTGTCTTTGGTTGCAGCTGGGAAGTGGGCTTAATTGCAATAATTTACTGGGCTGGGTAATTATCGGATTAAGGGTCAGCACTGAGGGGTGGCATTGGCAGAAGATAAGGTCTTGTCAAGAAACTGGCAGGGCTGGTGCAAAAGTGGCAAAGGCATCTGTGATACCTCTTTTTGAAAGGTCCCGCAGCTTAGGGAACAAGGCAGCTACAGGCTGAGATTTATTTTACTCTATTTAGGCTATATCCAAGGAGGGTAAGAGGAGGAATATTTTTATTTCGCCAGGGTAGAGACAGGCAGTGCTACATTGTCTCTCTTTCACCTCTTGCTATAAATACCTGCTCGTGAGAAGGATCTTTTCAGCCCACTTGGTTTGCATTTTAATGATTTTCTCTGTCTGGCACTTTTCATCTGTTGAGTCATCTGTTGTTGTTGTTGTTTTGCAATGGTAAATTCAAGTTGAGCATCACCATGAACGGGACGTCCCAGTTTATGTGGGAAAATGCATATTAAAGTTTACTCCATAAGAGAAAACCCTGAAGTGAAAAACTGGATGAAGATGGTTTTTCCTAAGACCACTAGCACAGCCTGATGCATTGATGTCTTGAATTGACCCAAGTCCAGCGCTTTGCAATATTAGGGCCTATTTCAGTGGCTTTCTTAAGAGGTTTAGGCACACGTGCCACGTTAAAAATCTCTGTTCTCTTGCAAGATTCACTACCTTGCTGAAGTCATGAGCCTTAATAAAATCTCTCATCATGCTCCTTTTTTTAGAAACACTCGCATCATTGGTTATCTTATTAGACTGCCTTCCTTCCTTCTTTGCAGCATGGAAACCCCTTATTAGTCTTGTGTGTGTGTACTGTGTCTAAGTTTTGGATGCGTTGGCTGGTGGCAATAGTGAGGTATGGGTGATTGGTAGGTGTCGTGAAGAAGCCAATTCCTAAAGCCTGTCCTTACTTGGCAGTGCTGTGACAGAGCTTGCTGGATAACCTGCCATGCACTTGCAACTGCTGGAGCTTGAGGTGAAGGGCCAGACCAGGGCAGGGAATGAGCGTCTGTGGCATGAAGGGAAGGCAGAGCTCATGATCTGTCATCTCTCAGCTCTCATATTGAAAGCAAAGGGGTAGGTGAGGTGCGAACGGCACAAGTCTCTTCAACATGCTCCCCTTTCTGTTCTCCTCTTCAACAGCCAAGCTCTAAAGCCGGAGAAGTCATCAGCCCTGGGAGGCTACATGGGTTTCATGTCCAAAAATGAAGTTCAGATACAATTCCCTTTTGCTTGCCATGTGGTTGTCTGCTTTTCCTAAACCCTCAATTCTCTCGGTCGGAACGGATGGGACTCGTCTCATCAAATTGGCATCTGCAGTGTAGATGCTGACTTCAGCAGTAGTCACCCGGGGCTCCTGAAGGGTCTGTGGAGATCGAGCCAAGGCAGTCGAAGGAGTCCAGGGCATGATTCATCTCTTCTTAAACTAGACATCTAAAATAGGCCTGGAAAGTTGTGCTCAGAAAGTGCTGATTTCTTTCGGCTGGCTGAAAGGAGCTGACGGTGATTAGCTCAACGTCCCCGTTGTGGATGTCTGCGTCTAGTCGGATGAATCCTACCCAGATGGCTTTTGGCTGTGTTTGTGTACAGAGCTCAGCACAGGGGGGCCATATCCTCAGCTGCTGTAGATCTTACTATAATATAAATAACACCACTAGCACGGCTGAGGACACGTACTGTATGTCCCTCATTATTCCAGCTCCACAAACATATGTCTTACCATCTACCATGGTTCGATATGTATTTGTTAATATAATAGGAACGGGGGGCAGGCGTGGGTGGGTGAGTGAGCGTACAGTGTCCGGTATGAATAGGTTGAGATAGGCTGATACCATCAGACAGCATTTCTGCATCCTGATTGATTGAGGTGCTCCGTTTCCACATTAACTTGCAATAAAGTGCTCTCTGATGCCGATACGCATTCATCATGTGCAATTGTGGAGACTGTTTATAACTTAATTTACTCCAAGGTAATGATGATTATATCTAAATATTTATGGAGAGGTCAGTGCAAGTAAATTTCTCCGTAATTTTGTTTTGCTTTTCTTTTCTTTCTCTTTTCTTCAGCCAGCCAAATTATCTCAACGCTCCCTACAGACCTTCTGCTAATTCCTTTGTTTGCAGTGACAGTTAGTGGAGAAAGAAGGCTGATTAACTGCAGGCTGCTGCTGTGCCGAGCCAGCCAACAGCCTAACCAGAGGTGCACGCCGCGTCGCTGCCTTTCGTTTTAATTCTGACCCGCAGGAATGTCATGGGCCAGAGCTGTCTATTAGAATGTACCTAAATCGTGCGTGTGTTTGTGTGAGTTAGCAACACAAGCTTCCCACTAATGCTGGTAAAATTGATACGCTCTGCAGATGTGAAAGTGGGTGGCACCAGCGTAGCACTGGTTGGTTCTTCATCGGATGATGATTTGTTCAGCGCGTACTGCGGCTGGTCATTTTTAGGGTGGGCTCATTTGGGGCACATTGGGGTGCTTGTTGACTTTGGGCTGTGGGCATATTTCCCCATTTCACAGAATCACAGAATAACAGAATGGCAAGGGTTAGAAGGGACCTTGGGAGACCATCCAGTCCAACCCCCCTGCTAAAGCAGGTTCTCCTAGAGCATGTTACACAGGACTTCATCCAGGTGGGCTTTGAATATCTCCAGAGAAGGAGACTCCACAACCCCCCTGGGCAGCCTGTTCCAGTGCTCTGTCACCCTCAAAGTAAAGAAAGTGTTTGGTCTTTCTCTGTGCTCTTTATCTCACGCGACACACTCCACTGGGTGGATCCCCTCTTTTCTAACGGGATTTAGCCCAGTGGAGCTGTGGTCTGTAGACACTTCACAGCCTGCCCACCAACATTTAGGACTGGCAGGAACTGGAAATTTTCACCCAGGAATTTTCTGAGGCAGCATGGAAAACGGACCATTTTGTTATCTCTGAGGGAATAGGAATTTCACGATATTTATATGAAACAGCTGAGAGGATGTTTCATTTTGATGTCTTATGAAAAACATCTGTGGATCCCTGTGCTGCTTGGCTCTCCCTGCTTCATATGCAGAGCTCCAATACATCACCTTATTCTCTTCCTTCTTCTCCTCCATTAGCCATGGTTTTGTACTCGTGTGACCCTGAGTGCTAGTGCTTTGTGCAGGACTTGTTGCCTTTTGCATGCATTAGGCAAGCACTGAACATGGAGTGTGTCCCTCAGGGGACTTGGGCAATGGGATGCCTGGTTCCTGGGTGAGTGATGAATTTCAGAGGGAGATGGATGCTTATATCCTCAATTCCACGAAGGTGGCAGTGGGTAAGATGTGTCTGTAGGATCTGATTGTAGCTGGATGTCTCTTGCCCTCTTGGACATCAGCATCAACAGAGGACAATCCACTTCTGCTGAAGAGGTCCAACTGCAAGACACGAACTAGTCATCTGCCATTGGCAGGTTTTTTACAGCTTTGGAGATTGGCAGTGGTTGTGAGATGCGAGAGCTTTGAACCTAAATGGTGTGCAGAAAGATGCCTGGTGCATGCAGTCTTCCCTTGAGTTTGGCCCCCATCAATACTCTTTCTACGGCATTGCAGCACAGTGATCCGCGTTGCCTTTAGAACTTATCCTACCTTAAATGCTGCTTTACTTTCATCCCTACAGTAACTCTTCAAATATTTTTTTTTTCCCTCTCCCAGTTATATTTTCCTTGGAGGAGCTATAGAAGCCCAGCAGCCACGTCTTCCTATGCAAGGGCTGTTGCCTCTTGTCCTCACCCTGTGCTATGCTATGGCAGAGGGATGCCAAAACTCTGTGACCAGTTATAAGTGATCGCTCCACATATCTATGTATCAGTGATTTGGTGGTGAGGATGTATTTTTAGGTGTTCCTCAAAATATTTGAGTATCCAGCCATGGCCCTCGTCTGCCTGGATCCAGCTGGAAAATGGACCGGTGCTGTCCTGTGTTGCAGTCTTTATGGTGTGGAGAAAGGCAATTGTATAAATCTACTGTCAACCTGAATCAAACGCTGCAAGAGAGAAAAGATATTGAAGTATATTGAACCACAGAGGAAAAAAATTATAAGTGCAATCTGCTCCATTAAAAACTTCATAGGCCGTTACTTTTACAGTGCAATTAGCTTTGCGATTTCGATGCTGTTGGGAGCCCAGCGCAGTGGATAATCAGAGGCAGAAATGCCTGTGCAGGTACATTTGCAGAAAACCTTTAGGTTTTAGCTGCTTTTCACGTGTCCCTGAATGTGCTTGTAAGTCAACAACTCTTGCTGCCTTCCCTTCAGCTCCACTTTCCTCCTTTGCTTGTGTTTCCTTCCGCAACTTCTCCAAGCCCCAGCGCCTTGATGCCTTTGTTCGTTCTGCAGCTGCTTTGGGAGGGAGGCACAACGGGCCGTGCTGGCCGTGGGGAGCGGGACGGTGGTGGGTGAGGGGCTGCTGGAGGGGAAGCTGGGGTATGTGTGTGAGCTTTTGTCAGGAGGGAGTGTTTGCTACCTTTGATGCCAATCATTTCGGAAGAGTTAATGCTGACACGGGAAGCAGCAAAGGGGATTTTCATGTGATCTCGGACAAAAAGAAAGGGATCCCGAGAGCCACATAAGCACGTTTCCATGGCTGAATGCTTCATATGAAGTTTGTGTTTTCTTTATCATGCAAACTGATGGCCATTTTTTTACTGCAAGACTTGGGCAGAACTGCTCATTTCTTTGATAAAGGGCCTGACTCTGGTCTTGCTTGCACCAGACATGCAGTAGCTGGCATCAGGGGACAGGCTCTGCCTAACACCAAATCTACAGTGGGGTTTATCTCGGGCAGAGAAATGTTTGGGGTTTATTTTTTGCACAACTCAATGCATTTCATTGTGAGGACTCTCAGCCATGAGATTTGCATCAAAGCAGTAAGCAGGTTTTTACCACCCAGCGTTTGAAACTGTTGAGCACCGCAGTTGGGTGCTCATGCCCAAAGGCTCAGGTCTGCCAAACCTTAGCAGCAATTCGCAGTGGGCAGGGGGATAAATTCACTTGTTGTAAGCTGCAGACAAAAAGGAAGGCAGATCCTGATTTTTCACGCGTGCTCTGTGTGTGCTTGCGGCTGGGTGGATGCTCTTGGCTCACGTAGCCACGCAGCACGGGAGGTGAACTCTGCGAGCGGCCACACACACGTGCTGGGAGCACGAGGCAGGAGTGCATTTATATGCGTGCCAATGACCAACCACTTCACTGATTCATTTGACAGTGAGCCCTGTGAAAGTCGCTGGGAGCTTTCTTCCTCCACCCCAAAATCTGGAGTTTAGTGTCATGCAACTGCACAAGAACCACTAACAAGAGGGAAAAAAAATGTTGTTCTTATTCCTTCTGGCTGAAAAAGATAAATTTCCTTAAAAGTCCAGACATTTCAGAGAACTGGAACTGAACACAAAGAATGTGTATTGTTTCTAAACAGATGCAAAAAAAAAAATAAAAAAAAAAATCTTCTGCTTTTCAAGCCAATCTCATGATTTCCAAACCCGGCTCATGTGTTTTCTCATGCTTCATGGTGACAATGCCAAGCGTCTGTTGTCAGACTGCTAAAAAAGCTCATTCAGTTTTATCCAAATACCAAAAAAGATGAGCAAAATCAGATCGGTCTCTGAAGTTTGGACAGAGGTTATGTCTCTTATTATGATACTGTGCCTTACCAAGAAGAAATAGGGGCAGGAGGCTGAGCTGCAACACCAAGAGGTCCTCCCGCTGCCTCGCTTCTGTGGCCAGGGACAGAGCTCCGTTATCTTCCCTCTCTCCTGAAGTGATTCCTCACAGCCTACTGCTTACAAAATAATTCATAATTCAAGGTAATTAATTTCTCAGTGTGAAACCGCGTTGCAAAATACAGGCTACCATGATGCGATGGGCTCTGCGCAACAGCTCTACCCTGCAGTTTTCCAGTATGTCGCATTGCTGTTGGGGTTTCTGTTCCCCGGACACTTCCCTACCGATTCAAAACTGAAGCCTTTCTCCTTTCTCCCAGGAAAGGAGACTTCCACTATCCAGGTCTGCTTCCAGCTCTCTTGTGCGAAAGATCACGTAGGTAAGTTTTGGACCTGCTTTTGGAAATGTGCTGGACTCCCCAGGATACAAAAAGCGCGTTTTCTTTCAAGGCTATTTCATCATCTCAGCTCACAGATCCTTGGCTGCTCGGGTGCTCTTTGCGGGGTGGGATCAGACAACTGGCCAGGGCTCCCAGTAACAGCCAGGGAAAGTAGGACCCTAAATCCCATACTGGAAGGGAACCAGGTAATCCTGCTTATTTGTCAGCACTCTAAGGGCTGCAGAGGGAAGAAGGAAAATTCAGAGTACCTCCTCCCCAGTGGTTTATTGCATTGCAGTCAGGGCACGAGTGGCTGTGACCATATCAGCTATGGGGGAATATTGGAAAATCTAGGTATGTGTACCTGGTAGGTGGGACCAGGCTAAACTCCTGTGGTTCCCTGCAGCTTGAGGTCCTGATTTGCACAAAATACTGTTTGTGGTGGTATATTCCCCTACATAAAGGCGCTGTTGTTCTCCCTCTACAGATTGCAGAGGATTCTGGTTACCAGAGGTTTAGGATAAATGAGGTTTTTTTGTTGTTGCTATCTCCACAGGCAGCCTGGTACTGCTGAACTGTGGCCAGGGTCTCCAGTCCAGCGTGTGCATATTCTGCTGCCTTCTCCATCTCTGCTGGAAGTCATCTCACTAGCCTGTCAGGCCAGATGTTTAGCAACCAGCTTTTCCTAGTGGGAAATTAGTCCCCATCAGGTAGCAGGTGGCATTTTCTGTCCTTGCTGTACAGTCAAAGGCTTTGGGGAGCAAATATCCTCAGCCTCTCCCGCCTGCAGCTAGTTCCAATGGGCAGCAGTACGGAACCGGCACCGGCAAAGCATATTACTTGGAAGAAGAGAGAGGAAATGAGGGTAAGAAAAATAAGTGTCTCTAATGGACCCAAATGGCAGAACATCCACACAACCGTAATTTACAGAGACTTTGACCATTATAAATACAGTCTCAAACAATGAGGGGTATCCCTTTTTCTGTTGAAGGCACCGGAGCGTCTCCATTTAATGTTAGTAAGAGCTACACACACCTGGAGAGAGGGATATGAGGGCAAATGTGTCAGACAGGCTTCGCTTGCCCGGCTGCCATGGCGGAGGTGGCACGGGTGGGGAGGAGGGACCCCCCCTTTTTGCCAGGGGCTGTGGTTGCGGCTCCGGCGATGCCGATGCGCACCCGGCGTCGGCGCTACCTGCGCCAAGCGCTGCCCACTCCCTCTGCCAGGGCTGGCTCGCCGCGCGGGAGAGGTGTCGCTGAGCAGTGACTAAAGCCGTCAGCGGGTTTCGTGGGTGGCGGGAAGGAGAAGAAAAGACGCTTTGAAGACTCCCCAGGGAGCAGGCTTAGTAGCTGAGGTCTCTGGGGGATGCTAGATCATATATACCTATTTATCCATAGGAGTCTGTGTGCATGGGGGCTTGCAGTTTTCCCTGGAGATTAGTGACTCTTGCTGCTTTCCCCAGCATGTAATATTGGCTTGACAACTGTAACTAACTTCTGGTTCCACTTACTTTTCCTATCAGCTGGCAGCGTTGTGTGTGAAGAAGAGCCGGTCACGTTTACGTCTGCCAATTTGAGGGAGGACAAAGGCAAAGGAGGAACGGCCCCGGTTTTGGGGGAAACTCCACACGAATAACCCTGTGGTGAGTGCTGCAGGGGTGTATGCATGCCCGTCAAACACAGGCATACATACATTTATGCACACCATTGCTGTGTCTGCACGGTGGGAGTGTGGACGCAGGTACGTGTTTGCATCTGCCTGCGTGCACCCAGCATGTTGGCCTGTTAGCTCGTGTATCATTTGTACCTTTTGGTGGCTAAAGAATTCCTGAATTGGGTCAGTCTATGCAGAAGCGAGCACTGTCTCGGAGGTTTTGGGGATGGACCAAAGGGTTTGGATACTCTGGTAGCAAAGGCTGTGGTGGCTGGAGGGATGAGCCCGGAGCCAAGGCCCCTCGCCAGACCCAGGGGTCAGACCCCTCGCAGGAGGTTGGGCTTTCCAGGCACTGCTCGAGCTTTATGCCAGATGTCTCCTTCCTCCCCTGCAGGGTCAGGATGCGGCCGGTGACTCCATGTGATCCTTGGCTCTGCCACAGAGGGTCCCTGTGGGTCAGCGGGTGACCTCTGAGGCTGCTGGCAGTGCATGCTCCTGGGGAGACTGGGAGCACTGGTGTGTCCAGTGATGCTGCAAACCCTGGAGACACCTTGGCCCTCACCTGAACCGCAAAGGGTCTGGTTTATGGGAGGATACAGAGCCAGATTTTCAAATGGCATTGATCAGGATACCTCTGTTCTCATGGGCCATGACCCCATGGCTCTTGCCAGCTGTGGCTCTGGTCACAGCTCTCCTTAAACCTCTTTTGGATCCTTGAGACCAAATGTGGGTTCCCAGGGACCACTGGCTGCAACCACTGTGCAGCATTTTGGCAGGGCAATGACAGAGGCACAGGCAGGGTTACAGTGTGGGGGAGCAGACCCAGCCCCACGGCCATGATCGTGGTGTCTGATGATCATGTTCTCACTTTGGGCTCTATGGCGGGGAAGAGTGGGGGCTGTGCCTTGCTGATGGCTTGGGCCAGATGTGGCTGGGGGGTGTTGGGAGCCAGGGAACCAGTAAAGACCCACAGCACAATAT
Organism: Egretta garzetta; assembly: GCF_000687185.1. Taxonomy (NCBI): domain Eukaryota; kingdom Metazoa; phylum Chordata; class Aves; order Pelecaniformes; family Ardeidae; genus Egretta; species Egretta garzetta. The sequence goes on along the minus strand of NW_009260479.1, from coordinate 3,494,878 downwards.
CAAGACCAGGAGAAATGGGGTCTGAAGCCCTCTTGGCTTGCCCATGCCATGGGGCAGAGACATCAGGACCCGAGAAGAGCTAAAACGTTCTCCTTACACGCTGTTCACTCCAGGTAAAAAATACAAAACAAGACAAAAAAAAAACCCCATCCAAATCCTCACCTGGTGCCAGCAGCGTCCTGACGTCAGCCAGGGCCTGGGCCCCCGCCAGCACCAGGCCCCCGGGGGTTTCGCCTGCGCGGGAACCAAAGCCGGCGGCTGCGGAGGGGGGAGCGGTGTTGGTTGGCAGAGCCACTCCGCTCTCTCGCCTTCCTCCCCATCCTTCCCAGCCCCCTTCTTTACGGGGTTAATTTTATTTTTTTTTTTCCTCCAGGGGTTTACGAAATGCGCAGGCCAGCTGCCTGCCGGTGGCAGCAGGAAAACAGGCAGACAAAGCAGATGGACCCAGCGGGGGTGAAGGAGCGCTGTCTTCAGCCGGCCATAGGCACCACGAAAGAGTAAACAGCTCTCCAAAGGGAGCCGGGAGCTAACCCCCAACCCCATCCTCTCCAAAGTACTCAATCACCACACATTAACAAGAGCGCCCGGACTGCTGGGGAGAGTAAACAATAAGAGGCCTTGCTGGCGGGAGAGTGGGAAAAGTAGTGCCCCCTCCAGCTAATATTTATTGGAAAAGGGTGTAAGAAGTGGCTTGTGGCTCAGGGTGTTGTCAGTGAGCGGTGATCTGTGTCACTGCTCATCTCCTTTCGGGACAACCACCCTTTCCCCTCCAGGGAGAGCGGCCGCCCGTGTGTGCACACGCGTTCGAGAGACCCGTGTCGAGGAAGGGAGAAAGGACATCCAGGAGCTGGAGGTGAAACCACCGCCCTCTCCTCCCAGACCAGCTGCGGCTTGCTGGATGCACCCTTGCTTCCCAAACCCGGGTGGGGGCTGGCGTTTGGGGGCTCGACTCTCCTCCTGCACAGGAGGCACTCAGCCGTGCTGCCACCCAGGCAAACTGCTGCGATGTGGGAGGGGGGAATTGTGTTTGGGGGCCCAGGGCTGTTGTTTGGGAGCAGCAGGGGGTGATTCTCCTCCCGCTTGTGCCAGCGTGACTTCCTTGATTTTGCTGGAGCGGCTCCTGATTTATGCCTAAGAACTGGATCCCGCTCGCCGGGCGTTGCTCTTTCATCTGCAACATTGCAGTGAAGTTTGTTTACAAAGGTTTTGGCAGGGCCACAGATTCCTTCTCCCCTTCCCCCCTTCCTCCTAATCAGCTGCAGTTTTCCCTCTCCTTTGGCTCCTGCTGCAGAACTGATTGACCTTTCTGGGCTGTGTCTGACACATGAACCGTGCAAAATCCTTTCTACTCCCCCAGCCCTGTGCTTGTTTGCTTGGGAGCCTGGCCTCCTGGAGCAGCCCAAATGGGTGGCCTCTGGCAACCGAGTTTGCTGCCTTTTGGGAGCTGCTTTGCTTTTAACACCGGGCATCCTCGACATTGGGCGGATGCGTGTTTTGTGGCCGAGTCTCCCCAGTGCTATTTGTGAACAATGATGCCATCACTAAAAATGTGCCGGTGACATGTGCTCGGTCCCAGGTTGCCTTTAAAATGGACCCATTTAAGCAAAACCAAATTTCAAGCCAGAATATGAAAACTTCTGGCCCAGTGGCTCCCTCCATCCCAGCAGGGTGTATCTGCATGGAAAGGGCACAAAGATGATTTATTCCTTCTTGGGGCCGAACGCTCAGCAGAGCCCTTGCATGACAAGCTAGTCTTGTGGCACGCAAGGAGCTAGCCTCACCTGCGGGGGCTTTATGGTTTAGTCAGGGGTAAGAGTTGCCTGTGCTTGGCCTTTTGGGCTGCTAAAGATCTCATGAGAGCTATGGGTTTGCCATAAATATAGTTAAACTGTTTTTTCTTTCTGTACCTCTTGAGGCTATAGAAGCATGGGGGAAGAGATGAGTGGTCTGGTGGGCTGGCTTAAATTATCTTTGCATCCATTTCCATGGACTCTTATCAGTCCCGTTTGGAGCCAAAACATTCCTTTACCCCTTCCTGGTCACACGTTGGACCTTGTCCCTTTTACCAGATTTTGGTGCTGGTTCAGCTTTCTGTGGTGTTACTTGGCCATATTGCAAGAGCGAGGTTCAGAAGCAGCTTTCTGCTGGCACCAGGTAGAAATGGAGTTGTTTTCCAGGCAGGCCAGCAACTGCTAAAGGTTATCTTTTGTGGTCTGCCTTGTGTTTTAAAAGCTGGAGTTTAAGGCAGGTGAAAATCACACAGGTGTTTTTCTTGCTCTTGTCTGAAGTAGCGTGTTTCTTGCACTAACTAGAGTAGCTGTGTTATACACCTTGGTGAAATGTGTTATTCACCTCAACCAACCCATATTGGAGGAAATAGAAACAGCAAATTGTAGCACATGCAAGGATGGAGCGCTGAGAAAGAAGTGCCAAGGCGACTGGGCACGTGTCAAAGAGCAAAGGCTGCTCCGGCTCTGGGAGCAAGACAAGAAGGTTCCATTTCCACAAAAAGACAACAAATTGTCCAAAATAACTTCATGGTTACCATGCAGGCTGAGCCTCCTCAGATGCCAAATGTAAAGCACAAGGGTCCCAAGGAGCACCCAAACCTGTCTGGCACGTATCCGGCAAGGGGAGCCCTCCTTGGCCATGACAAACCCCAAATGACCCATACCCAAGGTCACGGGTGTCGGCAGAAGGCTTTCACAGGACTTGAGGCGTGCATTGATGTAACTTCACAGCGGGATCTCCCCCCCTTTTTCAGGAAAAAACCTGTCTTCAAATTAAGTAAAAAATAAAAGCATTTCCTTCACTTAGCCTTCCCACGATCAAATTCCTCTGGAGCTGGTGGTGGGCTCCTATTTTCCCTGGGCAATACATCAATTTGATTTTCACCCTCAAAGGATTAGTCACTGAAAGACTCCACCACCCTCTTCCCCCCAGCTTTTTGACTGCCTCTGGGTGCTAGGGGAATACCAGTGAAAGGAGCTCTGCTTTGCTTTGGTCCTTCTGTGCATGCTCATTTTATTTCTCATGCTTGCTTCCTCTCTGATCATTCTTTTATTTTCTCCCCAAAACATCCTTCTCCCCACCAAGAACTGGTGCTGTTGAGGCTGCGCCTGTGGTGGCTGAGCATGCCCCAGTATCCATCCTGGGCAACTGCCCATCCCTGCCAGGCTGATCCCTGCATCTTTGCATCATTTGCTGAATAAAATTATTAATAGCAGGAAGAGGCCAAGCATGTAGACCCTGCTGCAGGGCAGTTGCAGAGCTATACTCTAGGTGTAAGTGTAAAATAATTTGACATCTACAACTGACGGTGGCAGAGCACTGACACGGTGTGTAGGACCAGGCAGCCATGAGCAGCTTTTCTCAAAGGGTGATAAATATTCAGCAGCCCTCAATCTCCCCTGGACATGGCAACGATTCACTCCGGTGGCTGACAATGAACATGGTGGGCTCCAAAAGCACCTGGATGCTTTGAGTACACTGTGTTGGTTTTCACATGGTGCCACTCCATATCTGCCTGGGATTTAGCCCCTGTGATGCTGATTTCTTTTTCTCCGTGGCCAAGTGAATGCTCCTGTATTTCAGGAGGTTGCACAAAGCATAATCACATGAAACGTGTTGCTCCTTCCCTTCAAGCAGGCAGAAGAGGAAAAAGATTTATTCTGAAGACCCCTCAAGCTTGATTTTCTTTTCCTCATGCCAGTGTCTCACCTCTTGAATAACTTGGCCAGAATATTCAAGAGGAGCAAAGACCTCAGCCTCTTGCAGCTCTGGTAGTGGTCTGCAGTCCCCTCCTAAAGCCATGCTCTCGGGGAATGGATTGACCCCAACCCAAGGGCTGAAGGGTGACTTCTGCATTGCTGACCTGGGGGATGCTGATGCAGATCCTAGCAGAGGTGAAGAGCCACCAGGGCTTGTAGAAACGAATTGTGAGTTGGACCATGCTCCCCTCCTGGATGCTGCTGTGGGGGCTTTGGCTGTGGTTGCTCCAGGCTGGCACAGTGAGATCCACCTGGGGCAACGGGGTCCCTTGGAGGGGCATCAGGGGGGTTTTATATTTGGCCTTAGTGATTTAGGAATGCCTGTCCATGTCTCCATGGCTCTTAATTTCATGAGATTATGTGCTTTAGGGATCTTGGATATTTTTAGTACTCAGTTTCCTAAAGCAACTGAAAATGCTGCCTTCCCCCTACCCTTCTGAGGATCTGGCGGGAGGCACCCAAGGCAGCCCCTGCTTTGGGGAGTGAGTCCGCTCACTTCCCGGGATGCAACCAGTGCTGGCTGCCGTGGTGGCCTCCGCCTCTGGAAGGCAACTCTGGGCTGGAAAACAGGCTGAGGAGCGCGCCGTGCCCACGGCTGCCCAGGAGTGATCTGTCAGCCCAGTATAGGTATGACATCATTTTAAGGACAAGAGCTTTCTAGCCAGCATCTAGGGGTGTTGCAAAGTTTCCTTAATGAAAGACCACAGCGTGCTTTGGGGTCTTGGGAAAAGGGACTCTGTCTGCAGCATGTCCCGCATTCCAATGTTGTTCCCAAAAGCTGTTTGCCAGGAAATTGCCTGGATTTGAATTCAGGTGAGTTGTTGGATGAAAAATTATTCTTCAGCACATTGCTCTGACTTCTGAGGTGGCTGGTTTATTTTTTTTAACGGCATTACTGCTCCCCTCGGGAATGGTGTCTTCCTCTGTTTTATGCTCTAAGGAGGTAGCTCTTTTCATGTTTATCTTTGATTCAAGCATTGTAAGGAGCAATCCCTCGCACTTATGCGCTTCATTGTACTCTGGCCATGAGAGATTCTCCCCTACTGTTTGTAGCTCTCTTTTCAGTGCAGCTAGTAAAATATTTAAAAAAAAAAAAAAAAAAAAAAAGAAGACACTAAACAGCCTCCAGCATTTAGAGGATAAAACGAGATGTAAGCTGAAGGATGGCTGTGGTTAATGCACAGGGCTGGGAGGCCTTAGATGCACCATGGCTTCTCTTAGCTGCTCTTCTCCTGCCTTCTTCTGTGACTTTGTCTAAGTTATTTGACCTCCTCCTGCTACAGCTCTGGGGTCTTTAACACACACACTATGTTTTCTGCCTGGAAAACCCATGCAAAGCCACAGTCAGAGCTGCAAGGTCTTAGGGGGAGAGATGATGCTGTTTATTAGTCCAGCTCATGGCAGATAAAGTCTTGCTGGAAGAGCTCAGACAGTGTTGTGCTGAGGTGCTGGAGTGTGTGAGGGGCTGTGCAAAAGCAGATGCAGCCTCCAAGGCCAAAAGAGTCAGATGTTTGCCCCACTCCAGCCTTTTCCCCCCCTTGCTGGCCACGTGAAGACTTGGGAAGCAGTTAGGTTACAGGTAGCAAGACACTTTGGAGCATGAGCTGTTCTCTCGTGTCAGGTTTCACACTGGCTGGACATATTTGTTGGAGTTGTTTGCAGTGTGGTTGCATGTCCACATATCTGCTGAAGCCCCAGCGAGGCTGAGATCTCTTCCCCCACTGACTTTTTGGGGAAACGGCAGTTTTCAAGCCATCTCTCTGCCAGGTCTAATGCTGCAGGGAAGCTGTTTTGCACAAGGTGGGCGCAAGCCAATGGCTCATCCACTGAAAAGTAAATTAAATCTCAATGGGCTACGGGCAGACAAACTTGAGTCAAAGGGTCCTAAGGCTGATTTCCTCCTTTGGAAGCCTGCTGTGAATTCAAAACTGAGCCAAAATGGCATGAAGGGGCATCATAAGGTTAAATGTTTGGAACAGTAGAAACTCATTGCAATGGTGATCATGGGGTGGTTGAGGGGAGGCCTCCGGCAGGCAAGGATCTGGTGCAGTCCAGGTAATTCCCAGATAAGTCCCCACATTTCGGAGAGTTTTCTTCAACTTCTGGGGCATAATGGTACATTTGGAGCACAAAGTGAGTATTTGATATAAATAAGCCAATGTTCCTCTGTGGGAGGGGGGCAGAGGGAGCCTGTGAATTAATGATCAGCTTTTAATTTGTCCTTTCATTGGAATCAATGAAAATGTCAGAATGATTGAGGTTTATGTGCTCATGGGAAAGATGTGAGCCTAAGAGAAAGAGATCAGGCCTATTTTTTAATATATTTTCTCACTGAAGAAGATGCTTCCCTTTGTCTCTAATAACAGAAAAGGGAGAGAGAAAGTGAAGGAGAAGCCTGAGATTTACCCCTTACTGGGAGCTGGTCTGAAGGTGGTGATCCCTGAGAGTGATTTCAATCACCTGGAGTCGAATTATCCATCCTGCCCTGCCCAATTTGCTATGAGTGAATTTCTCAGGAAGCCTAGGCAATGCTCAGGTCCCAGCAGAGTCCCCAAGCTCACCTCCCACATCCAGGGATGTGGCTCCCCGCCAGGATGGTGGCTGCCCTTGGCACAGGCTTCAGCCTGGCCGGTGTTGGCAGATGAGATTTGGCTGGCTGCAGATCTATGCTGTTTGCTCTCCTCAGGGCTGGGAGCATTTCAGGACGGCAGGAGGACAGCGAGAGACTCGTGTTTCTGAAGATCCTGGTTTGAAACGGCTGGATGCTGCTGATGGATGTGAAAAGCTGGGATTAATGTGTTGGAGGCAAAGCCAGACACTGTGGCCAGATTTGTATTCTGATTATGGGGAATATTGATGTTTGATCCCCACAGCCACATCTAGCTCCGCAGGACAATGTTAACCTTGGCTGTGCACAGGGTGCCACCTTCCCCACCATGGGACCAGAAGACTAGTGCAGTTTTCAGTTTAATGAAGCTTCCTGAGGGCTTTCTTTGAGAGCAAACACGCTCCCAAACTTCACGCTTACAGACATACATTCACAGAGGCCTTTCACACCTAAAATGGGCACCTACATCCTTATTTCAGCCAAAAAAAGGTATTTCTGAGTCTTGGCAATGCTCAGGCATAAGGAAGCTCCTGTTTTGGCTACTCACTTGGTGCTTGTAGCATTTCTGATCAGTAAATCAAGTACTCAAGTGAGTGGTCAACGGTTTAGCTGCCTACAGGAGGGATCTAGGGTGGAAACTATGGCCTGAGGTTGTAGGCTCCTTAGAGCAACCCCCCAATTTGACGGAGGCTCTCAAGCAGCCCCATGGCAGGAGGAATATGTCTGCAAACCGCCAGGCGTGCTTTGGCCTAATTAAATATTCATTGTGACAAAATGCCACAAACACAGGGGAGTTTTCAGCGCTTGCTTCACCCCAGATAACAAACTGATGCCTGCTTGCTCTGATGGGGCTCCCACGATGCGTTGCCTTCCTCCTGCCACATTCACCTGCTCACCTCCATCAGCCTCTTCTTCCTCGTAATGAACAAGGAAGGGGTGAGCTGGGCTCTTTTATCTCGTGACTGCTTTGTCTCAGTGCATCAATCACAGAGTCACAGAATGAATCACAGAATCATTTAGGTTGGAAAAGACCTTTAAGATCATCAAGTCCAACCACTAACCTAACACTGCCATCCCACCACTAAACCATGTCCCTAAGCAAATCCCCCTAAATGCTTCTTTTTTTTGTCATGTGGAGACCTGATTATCACATCTCACTCTGCTCTGTGGCCTCTGGCATTGAGTCGAGGTCTTCTCCAGGTGGGTCAGCTGCCAGACTGGACCTATAGCCCCTCTCTTGTTTCTGTACGTTGGCTCAGGCTGGGTTTTTGTTGCAGAAAATTTGTCATTCCCAACACTCCCAGACATGAGCAATGCAACTGTGCTGCTGCCAGCCCTCAAAAGGCGCTTTTATGATAATGTCAGCTCTGCTATTGCCTCTTCTTTGCCAGCCCCGTGGCTGCCGTCTCAGGAACTGACCTCACCATTTCCTGATATTGAGCTCAAAACATGGGTCACAGGGAATGGGAGTGCACAGCACCGGTTGCTGTAAAACCTCAGCAGCCTGGTGAGCACATCCTGTGTGAAAGCTCCTGTCAGCCTGTCCCTGCATGCCCACATCAACACCGTGCATCAGGGACCATGAGCTTCCTTGGCGGTCTCAGCAGACACAGGCGTTAGCCAAAATAAAGGTCAACTCTTACAGGTACCTGGAAGTAGAAGCAGAAAAGCTCTGGGCTTCAAGCTACATTTCTTTTGTTTTTTGAGATGAATTTGTATTTCTTGTGGAAGGCGGAAAACTGGATGTCCAATCTGTCCTCCAGTCCAGCTTAATACCCACAACCTGACTGGTCCTTGT
>NW_009260479.1:3478706-3486644 GCF_000687185.1 Egretta garzetta | reverse complement strand
TTTTTAGACTCCTTGCTTTTATTGCTCTTGCTGTTCTTATTATTGAAATGTCCAACCATGCTTTGAACATGTGGCTCGTAGAGATGTACCAGAGCAGTGAACTGCATGGATAAATTGTGCGTTATGTCAAATCCAAGGCCTCAGAAATCCTTCAGTGAGATGATTTTTAGTGGCTTTAGTTTCCCAGCTTATTATTTAGCCATCTTCACCAGAAAGTTGTCTCAGTGAAATGAGAACTCGCCCACATTCAGGATAAACTCACGGTTTGGTTTTTTTTTTAGGTTTGGAAAATGTCGGGTTGTCTCTGGTGGAGGATGTGTGTGTGTGTTTTATTATGTGTATGTGGCATCCCTGCATATGTCTTGGATTGGTTCAGAAGCTGAAATAGCAAAATAAGCCTTTCTTTATTCAAAAATGGAAATGAAATGATCAAACGGCTCAGACAAGAGCTATGTGTAATGCTGTATTTTTTAATGGTTATTTAGTAGATATCAGTAGCAGTAATTATTATTGCTATGACTCTTTACGCTGTTGCTTTCCCCATCACTCCTGAGTCTTTCTATATTTGCGAAACATTTTGATAGCCCATTCCTGTTTGTTTTCCACCCGTCGAGGATGTTTTAAATTCTGCTGCAATCTGCCTGGAGGCAGTGGCAAGCCAAAGGCAGCGGTTTGTGCAGTGCACTGCCAGAGCAGGAATCCAGATCCGTGCACGGAGGCGGCACTGGTGACGCTGCGGCAGCAGGGCACCAAGTTTACTCTTACCCTCCCTCAGTGGAGGTGTGCATTTGACTCATGCTCAGCTTCCAGGGAGCATCCTTATGTCCTTTAGGTGGACATCTCTGGTCACAGGGATGCTCTGATTTTTGGGCTAGGGATGCTAGGAGTCATGAATACGAGATAGTGTGACTGGCAGGCTCTAGCAGGAACTGGAGACCTAAGGGATGGTTGTTGACAACAGAGGGCAGCTTTAGAGAAAATCCTGCTGGAAAGAAGGTTGTAGGTAAGTAAAGGGGGGCACCTGAATAAATCCATGTCCTTTTGCAAATTTCAGCCATTGGAAGATGTGGAAATAATTTTAGGCAACTGGTTTTGTTGCACACAGCTATGTGAGTTAAGAAAGAGAAAAAGAAAAGCCAAATCAAAAGTTTTCAGGATCTGTATTTTTGGATGGGCTTTGCTGAGCTTTTTAGTGGATGTTTTTTTTTTCCCCTGAATTTGGCACAGTTAGCATGACAGAAGCTAAGATGATACATATGTTTTATAACAGTAGTGCACATTGTGAGTTTAAAGTCAGTTTATCAATGTCTCTTCTCCTTTCTTTCTTTTCTCGTTCTCTGTATTTTCTGTTGTTCCTCATGAAATTTCTGCAGCCTCAGCTGAGGAACTAGATGTCATTTGTTGAGGGAACAGCAATGACATTTTGTTTGGATGGGACTGACATTCTTGCAGTTCTGATGTCCAGGAGAAAATGACAGCCAGATAGGTTTGGTTTTGGTTTTTTTTAACGCACATCATTTCTCAAATCCTGGCCATGACAATAAGAGCATTCATTTAGAAGAAAATTAACTTTCAGAGAGGAATTACCACAGCTCAGTTTAATTATGAGGAGCAGAATGCCTAGCACACGCACGGCACATTTGGATGTAGTGGAGACTCTGTGAAGAACAACAGCTTCAGCTGCCCTCGAGGTGTTGGCCACTGCAGATGTGTTGACTGGATGTATCATGGGGCAGAATACCTACGTGCATTCAGATCTTCAAACATCCCATAGCTAAAAGTTTCACAGTATCCTATATTTCTACACTGGACAAGGTCCATGCAGCCCAGAACTGCATGTACCAGGGGAAGGCTTAACACTGCAGATGTGGGAAGGCTGTCCCATGTCCCAAGGTCTTGCTTTAGCAACTTAAAAGTCAGTGTTGTCCCAGTAAATCTGATGTCTATACATGAGGTATAAACCCAGGAGTGGACCACTCCGGCTTGGCTTGTAAGCAAGCTCTGGGGTAGGATTAAAAAGGACACACTGCTGGCTTTGGTTGTTGACTGATGCTCGCTTGGTGTTGTTCTCCTGACTTCCATGAAGCTAAGCTGAATTACATCTACTGAAACCAAATCCATCTAATTTTTTTCCCCTTGCTTCTTATGTTCAGGCTTGATGTATTATGTCTGGAAGCAAACAGTTAGAATAAGATGCATTTGTTAGATTGTGTCTTTTCATTATCCAGACAGAAGGAAGAGGCAGTTGACAAAGTTTCAGCAGACGGTGCATAGTTGTTGTTTATGTTAAACAAAACGAGAATGTGCAGCATTCGGGTGTATAAACAGCATGACAGCAATAAGCATAAAACATAAGATTGGAAGCAGATTTCACTTTCAGGCCATGGGGAGCAGATGGATCTGAGATCATTGTGCATTTGTGTACAACTCCAAGACCTATAGAAACTCATTCATTCTCCATGTCGATGTGTTTTACAGGAGTCAAATGTAGCAGTGCTGCTAATGGATGCAGCTCCATTGAACATAATGGGCTGGACCCAAACACCTAGATCTGTCTCTTAAACTGCTCCAGCAACACTAAAAGGATGGAGAGCTGCTTTAGTCTTGCAATCAGAGATTGCCTTGCCATCTTAATGTTCAGGTGGCATAAAGATGAGGCAGCTCCTATTTGCATCTCTTCTGCGTGCAGGCTGGAGGGAGCTGAATGTGAGAGTAGTCACAGCTGGTGGACGTTACTCTTGCCGAACTTGCACAGAAGCTGGTTTCCTCTCCATACCTTATGTTTATGATATATAGATATAAGAGAGCTTCAAATTTTCTCTTGGTTACTCTTTTCTTAACACTTCAACCCCCAAACTGCCATCCCAGATCTTCTACACGGGTGAGTACAGCTGGAAGTGGAGACGGGGCTCAGCCAACGGAGCTCCACCTGTTTGTACCTGCCTGCTCCAGGACTGGTGCTTTAAGGCAGAAGAGAAACCAAGCCCATCATTGCTCAGTTTCAGTAGGCCAACTGGATCAGTTCAAAGGCTGCACTGATTTGGTACTTATGGAGGCAGGACCACACGAGTTGCCTATTATTTATGGCCCCGATTCCCCGACGGATCCGTGTGATTGAAGTGAAGGACATAATGAGGGATTTCAGTCCCAAGCAGAGACTATCCAAGCAGGTGGGAAAGTGACGGGCCAGCGTCCAGCCTTCAGAGCACAGACCAAAGCGAAGCTGTTTTAAATAGCAACAATGGCCCTAATCCCCCGGCAGGATGGAGAGATGCAGATTGGTAAAGGGAAGAAAGGGTAGAAAATAGTAACCACAGAAATTGTGTGCATGTGAGAACCCTTTCAGGATGCGTTAATGGGATGCAGTGAATAGGAAGAAGAGACCCCGGAGTGTGTTTAAAACTGATTCCTGGTATAATATGAATGACTGTAAATGAAGCGCTGTACAAAAGAAATAATAAAAATATATCAGTGCAGTCAGTATCGCTGGCTGTGTCAGTGTTTAACTGCATCAGAGCTCATCATTAACTAAGAGGCTGAATAATGCAAGCAAACAAGATGGCAACTGGGAGGAAGAACGTAAAGACTACGATGGAGCCCCAGTGAGGTTTCTTCTGCCGCCGCTCCAAGAAATGGGGGCCCAGGAGGGAGAGAAAGACCACCCGCCATGCACAGCTCAGCGGAGACACCTCCAACGATGGCGTGGGTATGCGCTCACCTCCTCCGTCGCCAGCTCTCCTGCAACAATTCGTCTGGAACAGCCACTCGCCTCCAAGTGAGGAGTTTTAATAAATGAGCGTCATGCGCAAGCCGTGCATGTATGTGAGAGAGGATGGGGACGTGTATTTTTAAACGCGAAAACTCCCACCAGCCGCAGTTTGAACACGGGCTGTATGATCTTCAAGGGAAGGAGAAAAATGTGCTGGTTTCCTCTAGAATTGGATCATTTGCTGCAAATTGGGCAGTTGATCTGAAAAGAGTTACGGAAAATGTGGTCCACAGTGGTTAGTAATTTCAGGGCGGTATTAATTTTAGGATGGCCTGTTAGAGGCCCTGTCCCAGGAGGGGTGTTTTGCACTTCCTTGAGATCAAACCATCAATAGATGCTTCAGGCTGGATTGCCCCGACTCCAGCAGTTGAAAACATGAATCTATATGAGGGTGTTTCCAATGGCTGATTGTCAATGATCCATGCAACTGTTAGGAGAAGAAGGGTGAAATTCTGCCTCCACTAACATTGATGGTAGATGTGCTGCTGACTTCAGCAGGGTGAGGACTTCCCTGGGCTGCCTGACTCTGTCCCCGCAGCTGACTGTGGTCTCCAGCTAGGATCTGAAGCTGTGCTGGGTCCAGACAAGCATACCCAGTCTCTCAGTGTAACAACTCAGGTCAGCCAGATTTATCTACCCCTTGTATCCTGGGTGGTTTACTTTTTGGCATTTAATACCTTGCCTGATAGAAGCTTTAGTCATGCTGAAGAAATCAGCTTTATTGAATTTGGCTTTATGTTAACATTGACTGGACAGACTGTATCAATTCAGAATGGTCTATTATCATCCCTTTTGCTAGTTATCCAGAGCTCGAATATCCTAAATAACATGCTCTGATGATGTCAGCATCTCAGTGTCAATAACCAGTCATCAATACATGTCCTTGCTAAGGTCTGCTGTCTCTGTCTTTCCTTCTTTTTTAGCACAGGAGAACATACACATGACTGTGCGACCTTTATGTTGAAGGCCACGACCTGCTTGCACAGAAGTCAGTGAGGGTGCCCTACAGCAACCACGATTTTTTTTGGGTGGGCCTTTTTTCCCCACCAGCCTCCACCATGAGGCTGCTGCCTTTGGCTCAGCAGTATCACCGCAAGAGCAACTCGGGCTGCATTTGGGGTTTCTGGTCTCTGACTCTTTAAGGAAGTTGAGAAAGTAGGAGAGGAGATGAAGAAATACATCCTACAACCCCCTGAGCCTCTCCAGTGAGCCTAGTGGGACAGAGGATGGTGAGAGCAGGAGGAAGGTTATGGGAAGGAAAGGGGAGACCATAAAGGACAGAAGTAAAGACTTTATGAAAACGTGCCGCATAGGTTTAACCTAAATACTCACCTGCTGCCCTGGCCTCTAATGGCCTCTGGGGACTTATTACCACAGCTAGAGGGTGGTTCTACGTGACAGTGGATTTTAAAAATGAGTGACGGAGAAATCCTTCCCGGCACCCTCGGCCTGACCTGCCACCCCCCAGCCTGCACAGCTTGCAATACCCTACATTTCTGCACGTCCCACCAGAATACCTGCATGCCTCCAGCTGCAGACAGAGCCCCGGGCTGGCGGGGCAGGTTTTAAGTCAGCTTCTCAAAGCTACTTGGCTGTCATCGGGGGATGTGTGTGTGTGTGTTAGAGTGGCATTTCATCCCGGTGCTCGAGGGCTGTGCGGAGCTCCCGGGTGACCAGCTTTTCCAGCTCTAAGCCTTTCCAAGTCCAGCCAAATAAAGAGGAAAGGACGAAAATTGGTTCTGCCTCATTTCTGCCGAGGAGGCACTTCATGACAAGTGCAAATACAGAGGTTGCTTTGACTCCTGGATGGATAAACTCTGGAATCTAAAGGATGTTTGAGGACAAATTTTCAGAGGTTGGCACGTACATACTGACTGTAAAATTACTTCATGGAACCTGGCTGTGAATGTTAAATCCGTATTTGCCTGCGCAAACAAGGTGCTTATGCATGCAGTTGGACGTTTTGCAGACACAAAGGCGAAGGCAAGTTCAACCCTGACTTTCTCCATCCTTACAACTGTACTTAGCAGTGCTCTCCCCTGGCCAGGAATGCTTCCCTGGGACCTGTGTTTGCGAGGAAGAGCTCATGCCGTGGCCCCAGATGGAAAGGCTTTAAGCTCATAGCTTAGTTTCAGACAGACCATTTTAATTGGGTTGCTTCCCAAAGCAAAGAATAATCAGCCTTGAGTTTTAAATTACCCTGGAGGAAAGTCTCTTCGGCACACAGTGGGACGGGGCCTGCAGCATGAATTCTCACTCCCCATCTGATGCTGCAGCTTCAGCTCCCGATGTCAGCAGGTAAAAGTGCAGGGTGGCTCTTAGAAAATGTTCTAAATTATCCAGGGTGGGTCTTGGAAAATGCTCTAAATTACCCAGACTTCTGCCCCAGGACAAAGCTCAGAGCTGGTGTCTGCGCTGTACCACAATGCTTGGACCCATGGGCACCTGCAAGCTGTGACAATACGCCCAACTCTTCCAACTTCGGTCCGTACCACCAGCGGCAGGTGGCTTATGTTCCACACATCCATGGCGCTTAGGGAGAGCTGAGCTTGGCTTTCCTTTTCCAGCCTGCATGGATGGGGTTTTGGGTCCCATGCCAGAGCCCCCTGGAGCAGAGCTTAGGTGCAGGACTGCATGCCAACCATACCAGTGCTGGGTAGACCTGGGCTGGAAGGTGGACTGGGAGGTGGTGGAGATGGACCAGCTGTGCATGGGGGGAGCAGACTTAGATATTGGTGCTGGGGGCTGCAGAATATTGTCCCCGCTTCAGCACATGAAAACTGCCTGTGCTTTCTGCGTACAGGGAATTACGCTGCAAAGGCAGCTGGTCGCATCTTGGTGTCCAGAGGCAGAGAGAAACCATGCTGCTCTTAGGGAGACAATAAAGTCCTAAACGTCCACAGGCTTTGAAAATAATTCTCTGAGTAAAGCATGCTCCTAATCCTGCCTCTCCCGTGACATTCCTGCCTCCCCAAAGATCTTTGTCTCCTGCTTGGCTATCTGATGCAGCTCAGCCAGAAAACTCGTGTTGGTTAATAATAGTGGCTTGGGGATAGAGATTACAACCAGGACAATGTAAATAAGGCATTTATTTTCAACAAATGGGATAGGGTGTCTGATCTGCCATGTTCACATTTGGCATCTGTGGAAATTTAAGGCCTGCTATTTGGTGTCCGGCGCGTCCATAACAATGTGGGCTCATCACAGCCCTAATTATAGCCCATGGGCAGCTCACATGGGGTAGCATGAGGCTTATTTATAGGTAATATTTATAAACAGACCTACAATCTTCCCAGGAAAAGGGCTCTTAAAGTGAGATGTGTTCTGGTGATTACTCTGAGAGCCATCGCGGGGAATGTCACTGCATGAATCCTTTCCCCCTCCCAGGCAGGGACTGTGCAGCATCACCCCCCTGCAGCGGGCAAGTGCCGGTCTCCCCATCCCACCCCTACCCCAGTGTGCAATTCCTGCGTGGGTACCCAAACTTATTGCTGCACTTTCTGGTTTCTTGCAGGGGAAAGGAGATGTCTGAAAATAGCAATTCCCCAACGCCACTGAGGGCATGTGACAAGCATGCAGTTGTATCTCAATAGGCCACTGCAGTGTTCAGCTGCAATCATGTGGCTTAATCACCTGACTGTATAAATGAGTTTCCCTTGACAAGATTCGATCCCTTTGGGCCCCTTGACTAATTACCTGCTATTGTGAGAGGCCCTGCTTGTTGGGAAAGGCAACCCTTGTCCCCCAGCAATGGCAAAATAGAGAAATAAACACAAAAGTCTGGAGATCAGAGGGTGCTCATTTACTCGCCATATTTAGTGCCACATAAAGGCCCGTTAATGATGTTCCTCTTTCATGACAAAAGTAGCTTTTGCAAACAGTTTTGCTTGTTTGTTATCTTTTTTAAACAAAGGTACCTGTATTTTTGTCTTCCTAATCACTCTGTAGCATGCAGCAGCCTTGCAAGGGGGAACTGGCAAGAAACCATGTCACCCAGCTCTGTACGACTTGGGTTTCTCAGTGCCCTGCAAAACAGAGGGCAGAGCTCCTTGTCCCTTGCAGATCCCCTGGATCAGAGCTGAAAATTGCTACAAACATAGAGGAGCTGCCTGGCATGTTTATTGTGCCTACCCCTGTGTGGAGGTAAGGGCTGGCCAGAGAGTACAAGG
>NW_009260479.1:3453458-3478696 GCF_000687185.1 Egretta garzetta | reverse complement strand
AGGGTCTGCTCCTAACTGTGTGTGCTCATGGACATAATTTTCCATGCATGTGGGTGGCAACGATGTACAAAAAGCATCTGAAAAAGTGTCTGAGTTGCCCAAGAAGAGAGATGGCTTCTGTTTAGAGGAAGCCATCAAGTCTGTGGTGCACGTGGGGACCTTTAGTTTATTCTGCCATTCATTTCTGGGTACGTAAATCTGGAAACGGAAGGTGACAGAGCATATGGCTCTTTGATCCTGCTGAGTGGTGGAGAGGGCGTTGAGGCACCAGTGCTTTCCCTGCACTGCACTTGGGCACCAAGTGATGTGCAGTCCCCTGCCAGAACAGAGCTACCTATAAACATGAACAGGCCAGGATCAACTCCTCTTCTTTTTTATTTTTAATTATTGTTTTTCTGAATATGCAGTAGCCAGCCCCAAATTGTCCTAAATTAGCCTCTGTTCTGACGTGCTGTCTCACACCTCTCCGGTGTCAAATTCTTTTTTTAGGTAGTGCTAGAAATCACAAAGATGAAAAGAGGGGAGTCGTCTGACCTGTGCCTTTTCTTAGAGCATCACACAGCCATGGCTCACAAGTTAGTATAAGCCAGCTCCACTGGTGTCTGTCACCCTGTACCAGCCTGGTCCTGCCCTGGGATGAGCAGAAGGTCTTCTCGTGCCCTTCTTGGGGAGAAGAAACCTCTTTGGTATTTCCTAGTAGGGATGCTTTATTTATAACTGATAATCCCCTGAGAAAATGATCAGGAGCAACCTAAGGTCATTTTCTATTCTTAGATATTTTTGCTGCTTTAAGCTCCATCTAGGATAATGAAGCTGCTATAGGCTTAGGCAGCAAAGCTGACATCCAGCTGAAATGGGGCCTTAGAAACACGCAATGGTGCATTGGTCCAAGCTTTCAGCCCTGGCTCACTTTGTGCCGTGAAAACCCAGGAGGAAGGTGCATCTTCAGGGGCTCACAGTGGATCTATGCTTTAAAAATGAAGTTTCTTCTCCACTTCTGTTACAATTTGATCTTAATGGGAATCTTTCAAAGAAATTTCCACTCAGGAAACACCCATCTTTCAAAAGCAAGTTTTTCCCAGAAAAAAATGTACCTCACTCAGATTTCTGAAGGGTGAGTTTCTCAATGTAAGGATGATAGAAAACAAGAAAGGGACATGTGGATACTGACTCCTGCCAATGAAGCAATAATATGTGTAAGACACTTGGCTTGGACCTGCAAGGATTACATTCAAGACCCTGCTCCAGACTGCAAGGTGCCATGAACCCAGCATCCTAACCTCTGGCTTTTTCAGTAGTTGGATGAAGAAGAGCAAGTCAGTCAGCATTTCTTTGGTCTTTCTGACTTTTAAACAAGGCCCCCACCCCATCATTCAATGTAAACAGTTCTTTCCCAGGTTAAGTCTTTATATTTTCACCATCTGGATTCCCCAGAGTACAGAGGGGCTTTCACCATGTCTGTTCATCAGTGAGTTGCACTTGGTAAGACTCACATCTTGACCAACTTGTTGCAGCTCTTCTTCCAAACAATCTTGTGTAGCCCCATTCTGGGAGAGAGATTTATCCTCCACAGATACTGCTGCGTATCTTGGCAAGATCAGTTTGCGACTGGCCTTGACGCGTGGTGCCCAATTAGGCGACACACACCTGGTCCAAACTATGGGACAGGGTTGCCTCCCCTGGTTCCTGAGCTGCAGGTTCATTTCCAAGCACTGCAGCAATCTGCATGCCCGCAGGGCGAGACGGTGTGCACCAGCAGCGAGGGCATGCACCTTGTTGTTCCACATAACAGAGATCTTCCCTGCCCTTGACTGCTTGCACCCCTGCCTCTCGGGTGAATGGTACCAGCATCTCTCTCCTGGAGCCTTTTTGACTGACTTCAAGGTCTCTTTCTATGTATGTTCCATTTCTTGCTGCCCAAATTAATTTCCCCACTTGTAATTTTTTCTACTGACTTTAATGAAGCTTTCCCAAGACTCCTAATCTTGATAACCTTTTTAAGAAGAATTACAAGTCTGCTTGTTTCTCCAGGCAGTTTTTCCTAATTTCTTACAGCTCTGTTCACAACACATTCCCACCTCCCTCTAATTTCCTCCGGATGTGATGACTCCTCTCCTAGCTCTAGAGAGAGTAATCAATAATGGGAGGAAAACCAGCCTTTTTGGCTGCTTACTGGGGAAGCAGTTTGTCCTGTTTAAGGAAACGCTGGAGAGGGTCTGCTAGACACAAACCACAGTGAATTACCACCTCTCATGAGCTGACAACACACATGTCTACTGTTTTCCTTATGGTGGTTGATGCTTTCACAGTCTGTGCCAGCCACTAGCATCCCCACTGGGGTTGCTTCTCACATGACTGCTGAGGTTCCTGTTAAGGGCCATCATGCTGGACAGGGTGCTGGGCCATCTTATCTAGACTGTGCTCTTACCTAGAAAGGTTGGACCAGATGACCCTTGAGGTCCCTTCCAACCTAGGATTCTATAAGTGTATGATTCTATGTGGCTTTTTTTTTTTTCACTATGATGTAATTATACTTTCTGCAGCCAGAGAAAGTAGAAGGCATTTGGAGATGACCAACCGAGGCATCTGCTGAAGCTCGGGTCTTCAGACATTGTCCTGTTGAAATCAGCCTTAAAGAACCAGCCTAAATGGCTTGCCAAGAGTCACCCAGGACATCTGTTGCAGTGACAACTGAGCTCTGGTCTCCTGAGTCCCAAACTAGTGCCCTAAACAGGACATTATCCATAATCTCTTCTGTAGGAATGGGAGAGAGAAGAGCTACAGATTTCCAAGAACAAGACATCACTTCTTTAAACTTTACAGGCCATGGAGTTAAATCTTTCTTGTGCTATAAGTGTGCAACAGGACCAATATAAGCAGGGCAAAAATAACAGTAACCTTCAGCTCAGATTGGCCTGCCATCGGAACAGCTTCCCTCCCCTCCTCTTTCATTTTCCACTTCCATACCGAGGGCATTTAAAGAACAACAAAGACTCAAAGACTATTCACAGGGGCTGGATTTCTGGCACCGCTTGTGCTACTGCAGAGGAGCAACATCTCTGTATTCAGATGACTCGCTGACTCTGTCATAGCCCTGGTAAAATGCTGTTAAAAATAGTTGTTTCTAATGACATATTTCAATGCGATGGAGATTCCTGTGTACGCTAATTTGCTTTGAGGATTGCATCATCCCGAAGGAAGTGTAGCCAGAGATTTAAAACAAAAGTGGTCTGTCTCCAGGCTGAGCTGTGATACTTGGCAGAGATACTACTCTGCACTGAGCCCACTGTGCTGTTTTAACACACTGCTCCCCTCCCTGTAATGTCACACTGGAAGGATGGCATTTCTTGTCTCACAATCTGTAAAAGATACTGCATGAGGTATTCAAGCTACCAGTGTCCTTGAATGAGGTTATTAGTCCACGTGGGACCTTGTACTGTGATCACTACCAGGATTTCAGGGCGATCGTTCAGGAAGAAAAATGTTGAAATAGAACCTCTCATTATTGAAACAGAACCCATTGGAAACTACTGATAAATTGGTTATAGGACTGGCATATTTACCCTCGTTACTGTGCCAGTATTATATTAGATAGGGTCATAAGTTAAGAGGTGAATTGAGAGGGTTGGATGCCCAGGAGGGGGGAAGCATTTCTCTGCCCACCTCCAGGATTCACACAGTGGAAGAAATCCCAAGGCACGCATTTTCAACCCCAAAAGCTGACATAAGTCCCTCGCTACCTGGAGGAGACACCTCTGGGTGTTGGCTTTGCGATGGGTAGAGCTGGTGAAAGGGCAGAAGGCATGTTCTGGGTGTCTGTGGAAGAGCAGATAACTGGACAGTCAGCCCTAGTAATGTTCACAAAAAAATTTGGCTAAACAACACTTGTAAGTTCCTGCCCGTTGCTGAAGGTCCTGAGAGAGTTGTGTTGAAGGTTTGGAGTGCCGGACTTCCTCTTCTTCCTCTGTAAGACCCTGAAATGCCAAGGGGGGAGCATCTAGCTCTTCCCTCCATCTGTTTATAACAGGGCTTTGCTGGATGCTTGTCTCTTTGGTGAAGGGTGAACACTGTATAGCTCTGCTGTAGGAAACGTGAACTGTGGCTGCATACGCGTTGCAGACAGATGAAGAGCTGATTTTTCTTTTCTGCTGGTGCAAGTGACTGGAGTAGCAGGAAAAGAGATACCTTGGAAAATACCTTGGACTGAATGACAATACGATTTTTTTTCTTTTGAGATCACAACTAATGAAAACATTGCCTGTCAGAGTTCAAGGAGCATCTGGATGACCCTCTTAGTCATATGGTTTAGTTTTAGGTAGTCCTGCGAGGAGCAGGGAGTTGGACTCAATGATCCCCATGGGTCCTCTCCAGCTCAAGATATTGTATGATTGTCTTAAAAAAAATCAAAAAAACCATTGAGGAACAATGGTCCAAAATGAAAAAAAAGAAGTATCTTGGCTTTTATTATTTCACTTATTGACAAATCCACCATGAAATCACAGAGGTTGATGGTGAAACCTAACAGGACCTGAATAAAGAAAGAAGAAACTCAGCTTGATAAATGTTATCCTGGTTTAGGACTGATACGTGGAAGGTACTCGTTATGGTACATTCCTGATGTTAGTGGTCATGTGACAGGGGCATGGGGGTGGATCCGAATGAGTAAAATGCTCCTAGAATTTGCAGAGCACAAGCTTCTCTCTCTGTTTCTCTCCCTCAGAAGAAAGGGAACTCCTGGAAACCTGGCCAGAAAACAG
This sequence comes from Egretta garzetta, assembly GCF_000687185.1. Lineage (NCBI taxonomy): Eukaryota > Metazoa > Chordata > Aves > Pelecaniformes > Ardeidae > Egretta > Egretta garzetta. Next base: position 3,473,939 of record NW_009260479.1, on the reverse strand, counting down.
GGGACAAGGTGTCCCGTAAAGGAGGAGCCCCCTCGGGTTCCCTGGCACATCCAAACTTGCTGTCCTAGCATGGATGAGATGGTCAAAAAGCGATTCCTAAGCAATCTCTGCTGAAATGTAAGGCTATTGCAATTATATTATGCCTTCCCTCTCACCCCACAAAGTGGTTATTAATTAAATTGCATAACAATTCTGCCTGGTATTTAAATGTTGTGCATGGATTATCTTCATAGTTCATTATCCATTCCTACAGAGATCAAAAAGCATGGCTCTGACTCCAAGGAATATCTCAGTTAAGAAATGTAATCTTTTTGTTGCGCTGATCTGCTAACTACCTGTAATCGGAGGCACATCTGCCCACTCCATCAGCCAGGGGCAGATTCTGCCTCTGCAGCTCAGCCTCGTACGGGAGCTGCCCCATGAATTTGTGCTGAGGTTCAAAGGCCTTCAGTGGGAAAACTGATCAATTAAAAGCAGGAGTCATTTAATCTGCTTTAGATACGCTTTCAATGGTGAAGTTTAGAGGTGCTTAAGTTTAAAGTTGGTGATTGCAGGTTTCTTTTATGTTCCCTGGAACAATCACTCCAGGATCCTTTTACATTTTCTCGGTGGAGAAAAACGGCCCTTTCTAGAGGGCGGTTCTTCTGACCTCTCTTAGGTGCTTATTTTAGGATGAGATCACTTCCCATCTCGCCGTCGGCTGTAAATGAGGCCGAGGGTGAATATGTCTCAGCTAGACTTTTGGATGCTTAAATTAGGGTAGATGGGCTGCACTCTGCCATGCCTTTCCGTGTGAGTTGGACCATGGGACTCCCCTGCTCCCAGCCGGGGAGCGAGCGGGCTCTCGGCTGGTGCCTGCCTCCTCGGCGGTTTCTTTCCTGAGCTCAAGCTCTGGATTCTTCCTTCTTCCTCGATACATGAGCCACTGGGCATCCAAAACTGAGGATGAGTTCGCCAGGTGGGTGGCAACCAGAGGGGAGACATCTGGAAATGGAGCACACTGGATATAACCTTGTCGGACGACAATAAAATGGAGTTCATGGAGGTACCTTTACAGAGTCAGACTTCAGAGCAGCTCCCACACCCCACAAGAGTCTGGCTGAGCTGGGAATACAGTCTGGGAGGCTTCAGTCTCTCTTCTGCTCTGTAATACGCACTTCAAGCAAAAGGGATCGTGCTCTCCACCTGCCGGAGTGAGAGGAGCCGAGGGGAAGGCAGGAGCTCAGCATGCTAACAAGCTGCGCGCCTTTGTTACTGAGGGAATAAAATCTCTTTGCACCTATTATTCCTTTCTGTGCCCGTTTATAAGTGTTTCCACAATGCAAGTAGTGTTGTTCAGAGTTCTCTGCATCTGACTTGTTTTTTAAATCTCTGTTATACTATTATCTGGAGCATATTAACCCCTAGGCGCTTAGGTTTTTAAATGTATAAGAGATGCCAGAGGGAGGGAGAGGGGGAAAAAAAAAAAAAAAGAAATCTAATCCTGCTTAAAAAAGAGCCAGAAGGTGAAATAGCAGAATAATCACTCTTTAACACAATTTGCTGTCACCTTCACCACAAGGTCCCTTTGCTCCGATACCCAGAATTAAGAGACAAACTCGGCTAAGTTGCTGCAATTCAAAAAACATGCACACGCACACAAATAAGTCGGTGCCCAGCAGTTCCCTACGGTACAATCGTTGGAAGCAGAAACCATTTTTAAACTGATACCAGAAATGAACTTTATTTTCAATCATATTTACTGTAAATTAGAAATTACTCAGTAAAATGCAATCTGTTAGGCAAAATGCATCCTGTCACTTTCAATTAACCAACTAAGAGGTTGTTAATGAATAAATATTGACTTTTAGAGGAAATGCTTCTTAACCAGCTGCAGATCCATGTGCATGATATTTGACAAATGATCAATACGGAGCTGGTACGCTCCTGCTAACCTGGAGGTAACCGTTCAAAATGCCTACGCACAGCGTTAAATAACAAGTTGGTGGGCCAGCTGTAGGGGTAGAATAAAGAGGTGCCAAGATATTGCAAACCTGCCTTATGGTGATGCATCCAACTCTACTGCCTCTTCTAAAACCAAGCCCCCAAGGGTGTAAACTTGGAGACAGAAATCAGCTGTTAAATCACCCCAGCAACTTTCTCTTGTTTTTTCAAAGCCTGGAACACTGATGAGAGCTGAGACAACTCAGCCCCTTTCCAAGTCAGACCTTTTATTAGATACCAAAAATATGCATGTAGATGCTGTACAGATTGACTCTTTAGGCTTCTAAGAGTTTGTCTGACAACTGTGTCTGGAAAAATATCCCACGATGACACTCCAGGTCTGTACTGTCTGCTGTGTATGGTGACTCACACTGGGCTCTTCGCTAACTCAGAAAACTGAATCCTTGAGCCAGAAGCTGTTGTGGGGCACTAAGTCTCAAAATGCAGGGGAACCGATTGGGTTGTGCCGTCTGTGAGTGAGGGAGATCCAGGCAGACGGGAGGATCCCGTGATGAAGGAGCCTGACTGGGGTTCAAATCCTGGCCCCAGGCTGCACTTTCAGGGCCGGTCATATTGTTGCTATAATTCTCATTTGTATGTGAAAGGGAGATACTAGTGGGATTGTTTAGCTGAGGGTTGTGGGTGGAAGGGATCCCTAGTAAGTCAGGAGCCTCTGGATCCCAAGTACCAAGTTAATTAAGCTTCAGGTAGCTTCAGTCACCTCATTAGTAATGGCTGATGTGACATGCCATGAGAAGTAGTCCATAGCATGGACTATAAAGCACTGCTTTGTTTCACATGACTTCTTCCATGGGGTTAAAGCCGTACCTGCTCCAGGACACTGTTGGGCACATGGCTCAGGGAAAGGCAGGAATGAGGGAGAGCTTCCATGCAATGGGAGGTTATTGGAGCTTCTTGGGCTGACCAAGGCTGTCAAGTGTACCTCATTACAGTCTTTGCTTTCTCTTCCATGTCCTGTATGCATGAAAATAAAAGTTGCTTGGTTCAGTGCTTCAGCACTTCCAGTTGTTCCTAGACTAAAAAAAAGTATCTTTCAACCCATCATTTCTAAAACTAGAGCAATTGCGCGTGAAGCATGACAGCTGCCATTGGACATCGACTGGGAGTTTAAAGAGCTAAGTGGTTTTATCCATGTTGGTGTTTCAAGTGTTTTTCTTGCTTGAATGGAAACACAATTGTCTCTGGCTCCCTGGGCTGAAGATGATCAAGATTATGAAGTTCATAGTTGCTTTACTGCTTTGACATCTAAATGGAAATGAGTCCATCAGCTGGGACTCCTCAGGAGACCATCAGCAAGATTACTGTTTGAACTAAGCCAGTTGCTGTAGAGGTTAAAAGGGGCCTTGTAGAGAGGTATTAGCCCTGTCTCAGATGGGCAGGATAGTCTTTATTCTAAATGTCCCGCTGATCACTCTGATGTGGTGGGTTTGATTGGTTTTGTTATGTGAGGGCTCAAAATTTATTCCAGTTGCCCCTGTGGTACTTGTGACCCTGTAGTAGCAGAGGTCTGTGCCGTCTTGCTGTTTCAGACGTACTTGCTCCTTTCTTTCCGCCTGTCCTATTTACCTGGTTTATTTTTACCTTGACCAAACCAGCATGCCTTGATATGTGCAGGGCAATTCAACAATTGGACAACCTTTGGGATCCGGCTGGCATCTGGGGGCATGTTAATGAGGTGCTGTGCCCGATCTAACAAGTCCCATTTCTCAGCAGGACTATTTAGTACAATCACGATGGTCCAGGTATGACTTCTGGCTCTGAGGAGGCTCCTTCAGTGCTCACAGGAGGATTTTTGATATATGACCTAGGGCATGTTTAAGGCAGGACCATAGAGACTTCTTGCCTGAAAAGTGTGTTGGGATATAACTCAATGATTTTTTTGAAAGGCCGGGAATTTGGAGTATAAGTGAGAATTTGGAGGCTCTTTGTGAAAATTGTAATAGGGTTTTGTTGTTCACTGAAAGGGGAGCACATGCGTAGATTAGATTTATACCCAAGGTGAAGTGGAAGGAGCCCTGCCTTCTACACAGGTATATCAGTAGATTTTACTCTAGCTCTAATACACAGAAAAATCTCATGTGCTCTGATGCTCTTTCTCTCCAATTGCTTTAATTTCTGCTCCTCAGGTGCACCTCGATTCCTCTCACGTTCTCATTCGGGTGAGAAGTAATGCAGCACAAATTATGGGAATGGATATTGGGAGCATCAACAACAGTAAAAGCTAACTGCATTGCATGGGGACCAATAAAGCTGAGATAAGAACTGCTGGGCTTTTCTCTTCTTCATTGGCAGTTAAATGTGATTTCTATTATCTCACTGTTTGCTTTAATGTTATATGGAACCTGTCAAAGCCCCATAGTCTTGCCGCTCACTATTCCACTAGAAAGAAAAGACTCCGTAAATTACCGTACCTTTTGCTACAGAAAGGTGTGTAAAACTATTCCATCTAATTCATGGTCCCCTTTATCATAAGTGATAGTGGAAATGCAGAAGATTAGCAAGGTCAGATGAGTTTGGGATATCACGCCAAATCTGTAAATCTTCTGAGCTTACTGTGTTCTCACTATTATCCCTAGACCTGCCACAACCGCTTGTGTGCTCCACCTCCAGCTCACCTTCTTCCATACAATTCCCTGTTTTGGCAGCCTTGCTGGCCAAAGCTACCAAAACTGCAATAACCCAATGCATGCCAGAGAGGATGTGATTTATGGGATGGTAAGTCTTGTGAACCTCTGCACTCAGACTATTTTCTCATGTCCCTGCATAGACAATGATGGGAGACAGGTATCTTGAAGAGTGACTGAGAAGGTCATTACCCATACAAAGTGTCTTAACACATTAATTCAGACACAGTCTCATGCTAACCTGAGTACACTGTTCCTGTTCAGGAGCTCTTTCTTGAACATCTGCATAAAAATTCCTTGCATGGTGTGTAGGGCCTGACGTAAGCCTCAAGGCACTTCAAAGTGGCAGAAACTTTAGGTGTCTTTGTTCTACCTGTGAGGAGAAGCTTTGTAATTAACCTTTGTGCAGTGGCATCACTTACTAACCAGGCTGGACTATCACTCTCTTGTCTCTGCTGTTCTCAGCACAACTCAGCTTCTGCCTAGTCAGATTTTACCCAGCAGCATTGACTTAGAGGATAGCTTTGATAATGCAGTTGAGTCCTTGCTGGGGGACCTGAAATTCCCTCTTGGAGCTGTGTTAGGGAAGGATGTAAACCAGCCAGAATGGGACATGAATGTATAAGGTATTTATGATATAGGAAGGAGACTCAGTCTCCTTGGTAAGGGTCCAAATTTTCAATACGATCAGATTTCTTCAGCTGGCCCTTTGTAGAGTGATTGAAATATCAGGGACCTAATGAAAATATCCCAGGACACATTGCTCATCCTGTGCCAAAATCCTCATCATCCTAGTGTTATTAACAAAAGGTCATAACATTGCTACTTAATATTTTTGTTTCATTATAAATCAGGAACAATTGGGCCATGTCGTGCTACATACTGCATAAATACATGAAGTTGCAACTCCTGCCCTGGGGAATTTGTAGGATATGCAAGGCAGGTAAGGCAAGGCAAAGACTGCAGGCTTGGAGGGGAGAACCTCCGTGGCAAACCATGACATTTTGTAGAATCACAGAATCATAGAATCGTTTAGGTTGGAAAAGACCTTTCACATCAAGTCCAACTGTTGACCTGACACTGCCATCCCACCACTAAACCATGTCCCTAAGCACCTCGACTGCCCATCTTTTAAATACCTCCCAGGGATAGTGACTTGTCCACTTCCTGGGGCAGCCTGTTCCAATGCTTAACAACTCTTTCTGTGAAGAAATCTTTCCTGATGTCCAATCTAAACCTCCCCTGGCGCAACTTGAGGCCATTTCATCTTGTCCTATTGCTCATTACCTGGGAAAAGAGACCAATACCCACCTCATTACAGCCTCCTCTCAGGTAGTTGTAGAGAGCAATAAGGTCCTACCTCTGGGCTCTCTCCTCAGCTCCCTACACCAGAAGAACAGCCTTCAGAAATTTCAGAGTAACTTTTATGGGAATTGTTGGTGTGGGCAATGGGAAGGAGCTGGTAGGTCAGTTCTGATTCTGGATCAAACCAGAAGGATCCTAGCAGGTAAGATATATTACAGACCATTGAAAGAAAATACCAAAGGAATGAGGGATAAAGTACCCTGTGATTACTCCAGAATGGTGTATGCCTTTTTCTAGCCTACTCCTGCCTTGAATATTGCTCTCCTACCATTACAATCTCACCTGAGCCAAGAGCTGATCCCTTAGGTCTTTGCATGAAGATCACCAATGTCCCACAAATGCTGGTGGTGCCCAAATTTACATGCAGCTGGGCTAGCCAGGTTCTAGTGGCTCCTCCCAGCTTGGAAGTAGACAGCAACTTGCACCCTGGACCCAGCTCTGGGAGGTGAAGGGGAAAAGTGGAGGGTATGTGTTGGGACAGATCTTACTGGAACCAGGCTGAGGTCTGTAGAGTCCTGCTTAGTTAATGCATTTTTTTGTGGGGGAGAAAGGACATGCAGAGTGTCTGATTTTGGAGCTGGATAAAAGGTAATTTTTGAGCTGGCAACCGTGCAAGGAGGGAGAGGCAGAGCTTCATGTTCACAGCCGCCTGTGCACCCGGTGGAGAACACGTTGCGGAGTAGCAGGACTGCGGATTAAAGGGAATCCGTTCCCGGTGCTCACAGCAGGAAAGGATAGCAGTCTTGTCATCCTCTCAGGAGTTTCTTTCAGACACGCTCTTAAATAAGAGAGGATAGTGATTAAATTCCTTCCCTGGGAGCTTGCCTTTCTGGGACAAATGAAAAAAGGAAAGGAAACATGTAAACAAATATTAAACAGCCAGACCAGCCTTCCAGATTTAATCAGGCTCCAGGCTGTTGCTTGGCTTGCCTTTTGAAGGAGATACGTGTGCCTGTGTTTCTGTGCTTACTTCTGTTTGTGTTAGCCTTTCTGCAGCCTCCCACCACCTTCATCTCTGTACCCATCGCTGTTTCTCCTTGTGCCTGAGCTGTACAGTGAACTGAAAATTTGAAGTGGGAGCAGGACTTTTGCTTTTAAGAGCTCCTCTCCAAACAGATGTGGAGATGATGTTTAGTAATTCAGAATAGCTTCTGAGTCCATGCAGAGGTTGCTGAGAGTTGGGGAGTGAGGTCAGAGTTTGCTCCCGCAAAGGACACAAGCAAGAAAGCTGCTGAGAGGCACTTTGGCACCCAAAGCCAGCCCACAGCCCAGGCGACGCTGCATCTTTTCAACATTTCAGACGCGTCCTGCTACATTGAGCTGCACCTCACCAGTACGTTCTGTTGCATTATGTCAGGAGCTGACATGACATGAGGTAATTGGATTTGATATGACATAATCCACCCATAACACAACATGCGATAGATGAAAGGACTTTCCCTGAGGCAAGTAGAAACCAGCTGGTACTGTACAACACCTGCAAAAAGGGAAGGTTTTTAATCCCCTCCTCCTGCCTGGCTGGGGTGGCAGGTTGTGTGGTGGGTTGACCCTGGCTGGATGCCAGGTGCCCACCAAAGCTGCTCTGTCGCTCCCCTCCTCAGCTGGACAGGGGAGAGAAAAATGTAACAAAAGGCTCATGGGTCGAGCTAATGACAGGGAGAGATCACTCGCCAATTACTGTCATGGGCAAAACGGACTCGACTTAGGGAAAATCAGTTTAATTTATCACCAATCAAATCAGAGTAGGGTAATGAGAAATAAAACCAAATCTTAAAAAACTTTCTACCTATCCCTCCCTTCTTCCCAGGATTAACTTCACTCCCGATTTTCTCCATCTCCTCTCCCCCAGTGGTGCAGCGGGACAGGGAATGGGGATTGGCGTCAGTCCATCACACTCTGTCCCTGCCGCTCCTTCCTCCCCAGGGGAGGACTCCTCACACTCCTCCCTGCTCCAGCCTGGGGTTCCCCCCTGCTCCAGCATGGGCTTCCCCTGGGGTCACAGCCTCCTTTGGGCACCCCCCTGCTCTGGCGTGGGGTCCTCCCCGGGCTGCAGGTGGGGATCTGCTCCCCCATGGGCCTCCCTGGGCTGCAGGGGCACAGCCTGCCCCACCATGGGCTGCCCCAGGGGCTGCAGGGGAATCTCTGCTCCAGTGCGTGGAGCCTCTCCTGCCCCTCCTGCTGCACTGGCCTGAGGGTCTTCAGGGCTGTTTTTGTCACATTTTCTCACTCCTTTCTCCAGCTGCAATTGCACAGATTTTTTCCCCTTCTTAACTTTGTTATCCCAGAGGCGCTACCACCATCACTGATGGGTTTGGCCTTGGCCAGCGGTGGGTCTGTCTTGGAGCCGGCTGGCATGGACTCTGTTGGATGTGGTGGAAGCTTCTGGCAGCTTCTCACAGAAGCAGCCCCTGTGGCCCCCCCTGCTACCAAAACCTTGCCATGCAAACCCAATACAGTTGTTCAGTCTATGCACATCCCTAATTGAAAACTCAAAATGATTAATTGTTTTTTTAAATACCTCTGCACGTTTTATTGGGTTTGAAACCAATGAAAGTTTCCGTAAATTTGTATCAGCCACCTACACAAAAACAAAAAAAGAAAAGCCAAGCTCAGGTGAACTTCTACAGTATATGAAAAATGATCAGTTTGCTTCAAGATTTTCTGATCTAAAGTACCTTCTGCTGATTCTTAATGTGTGTGTGTATTCAACCTCAGTTTTGCTGTTCAGGGGAACACTGATGGGCTGATACCCATTTAGATCTGATCCTGGGCAGAGCTTCTTGTGGTACTTCCTGCTGGTCTGCCTAAACCAATGACCCCTACGTGGTCGGTTAGCTGTATCAGAGGTGTAACTTGGAACCATCACAGCTGAACTCCATATTTGATTGTCTTTTCCTTGGGCATATCCCAGACTCTGATATCCCCTGAGTGGAAAGGGAAAGCCACAAACAGAAGACTGTCCACAGTTTAGGGAACTGTTTTGGTACCTTCATTTTCTGAATGAAGACGTCCTGTGAAAAGAGCTAGAGGGGTCAGAGGAAGACTTCCTTTAGATGAATTAAAAGGGATCTGATCCTAAAGGGACCTGTCCCCTGTCTGCTTTGATTCCAGTTACTGTCATTCAGCTGTTTTACAGGCTTCCCTTTCAACATTACTTTCTGGAATGCTGTCACCTCTTCATTCACTACAAATGTTTCAGAAAGGTTTAAAAAAAGTAGTAGTAAGAAATCCTGACAAATATAGGGATGGGAAGGAGAGGGCGTAATTTTCAATGTAGGTGCCCTAATTCCTCTTGGCTTTGATGTATAGCTCCTGTCTTAAGCAGTTTAGCATAGACTGGTTTGTGTATGTGGCACTCACTTTCATGACCACACTCCTTATTTTTTGAGGTGAGGCATGTGAAGGTTCGTATTACATCACTTGGCTGTCAAAGAGACGAAATGCTCCTTTTTCCCTTGTTTCAATTTCAACCCAGCCCCCAGTATTTTTTTCCCAAGGAAAACCAAACAAAAATAGCAAATAAGACAAAAGTGCCTACTGGTGTCCAAGGCCCTGGTTCACCAAGGGGGAGCAGCAAGGAGCAGCACCCTTACAGTCCCATGGACTTGCTTGTCCTCTTTGCTGGCCCTGCAGTAGCCAGGCTGGGCTCTGCTGAACTTCTTGAGTTCTTCTTTTGTAAGCAGAAGCAGCTTGACTAAAAAATGAGGCATGTGCCTTATGATGGTGATCTCCAAATAAGAGGTGATTTTGTATTCCTGTCAAAGGCTCTGCTGCTGTTTCCTCTTGCTGGCGTTTCCAAGTGCTCCTGCCAAGTGCTGCCATCCCAGTGGATGCCCTAGTGAGCAAAGGCAAACTGCATTTCAGTGCTGGCCTTGAACGTCCTTCGATTGGGGTTGAAAGAGATGCTGAATGTTGTTCTAAGCTGTTTCCTTTGTGATGCCTTTAGTATAAATCTCTGCCCCCTTTCTTAAAAGCCAGCTCAGCCACATGAACTAGGCTTTATTTTATGAGGCTCATTATTTTTATATTGATGTTCATTTTCTGAAAATAGTGTGAAAGCTAAATGCATACAGCCCCCTAGACGTTTTAACAAAATCATATTTCAGTTGCAGTATTGATTGTCTATCTATAAAGCAATATACGGCCAAGAGTTAATGTTAACAGTGCACTATGTTAACTGAAGTAATGTAGTGAAAAACAAAAATGAGATTTGGGCTTGCTTTACTTTTTGCTGCAGTGTGACACCTCCAGCTGAGCTTTATTGCTTCTCCTGAGTGTTAGGTAATCACAGAGATGACCTATAGCAGTTCCCCTTAAGGGATGATAAGCAAAATCAGCCAGAGTTCATGGTTGCTCGTATGAGGGTGGCACATAAACAAGCCTCCTTTCATTGTATTTACACACATTTTGTTTCTGTCCTTTGAGCAAGAAGCAGTTGGGTTCAGGTTCAATGTTAAAGTGATGCCTGCACCTGGTTACTTCTGCGGTCTTGGAACTGTTCTTGCTTTGCTGCAAATGGGTGGAATTTTTATAGGAACTATATTTGTTCAATCATTTTCTCCCAGGAAATGAGGCTTTAAGGCTTACACCAGGCAATGGTTTCGGCTGTAAAGTCTTTTTTTTATGGTTGCTGCAGATAGGGAAAAGGAGTTGGAGGACCCTGATCTACATTAGCTCCATCTATAGTCAGGCTGATCAGCTCCTGTTTTCAGAAGTCAGCACCACCCCAACAGAGCTGTAATCAGATTTTCTTGGTGCATTATTCATTTTTTGTTTTTTTCCTGAAAAGGGCTGGGTATTTTGTTTCTGTTTGTTTACATACAGGAATATTGATAAATAGAGGAACGTAGTGATCTGGCCAAAATCACATTGTCCACCAGAGGTGGCAGCAAACCGAAAAGCTCTTTGGTGTAAAAAGACTGTGAGGGATCCCAGCCAATGATTGAGTCTGTCCCTCAATCCCTATGACCCTTCCATTCAAACAAAACCTTTTCTAGCTTGTTTTTAAAACCCTCTAGTGATGATAATTTAAAAGATTACCCCAGCACTTGCTGAATAAGAAAGTTACCCTGTTGTCCTAACTAAAACCCCCTAAATTCAATCTGGGCTGTGATTCCATCTCCTACCCACTGTGCTCATGGGAAAAAGTTTATCCCCTAAAAGGCAACTGCGTTTTTCTGTGTTTGAAACTACCACTTTTCCATATTCTCTTCTCTGGTCTTCCCTGTTCTTGTTCTACACAAATCATGTTTTCTGGCTTTCTGGTGATGGTCTGGATTTTATTTTCTTTTCTCCAGTTCTTTTCTTTTTTTTCTTTTTTTTTTTTTTTTTTTTAAATTTAAATCTCCTCTTCTCTCTTTCCCATTAATCTAACTTCTTCTGACATACAGTGGCCAAAACGTGAAAAAGTTCTCCAGTAAAGCCTTTACCGGCAGCAAACAGAGCAGAAGGCTTTCTTCACACATCTCAAACACGCTGGTGCTCTTTGCATGCCTCAGCATGGTGTTTGCTGTTTTCAGCATAACCCTGTTGATTCACATCTATCTGCCGATCCACTCTAACCCTCGCGTCCTTCTCCGCAGAGCTGCCACCCAGTCTGTTGTTCCTGGCTTGTAGTCGTGCAGTTGTTGTTCCTCCCTGATCTTGATATTTGTTAAGGACAAAAGCTCATTTGCATCCTGTTTTTTCAGACCACTTCTATCGTTTGCCAGGATGATTTTGAACTCTAGCCCTGTGTTTTCTGGCGTGCCTGGTAGCCCCTCCCTCTGTGATGGTGTGTGTGAATATGTAAACATAAAGGTTATGCTGTCATCCGAATTGCTAAGGAAAATATTGCATGGTGTGACATCCCAGTCAGAACCTTGAAGAATTTTTCTTGATATATACCTCCTTCTTGCAAGTGAGCTACTGATTACTACTATACTAATACATATTTTTTCCCAGATAGTTTTGCATACTCCAATAGCAGTTTCATCTAGACCATATTTCTGTACCTTGTTATGAAAAGATAGAAGCTGCTGAAGCTAAAGTATGATCTCTACTGCTTTTCTTCCATTCACCCTGCCAAAGTGCAGGTTTAGAAATGAAAAGATTGGTTTAGAAATTATTTGATCTATAAAAAATAATAATTCCAAGCTTGATTGTTGCTCAGTGTTCCTGGGTATCTCTTAGGTATTTACAAACAGCTTCATCTGCTGTGCTCCTGTTTTTATAGAAATTGAAGTTAAATTGCTTTTCCACTCTTTCTCTCACTTCTTTCTATGCTGGTTGTTTTCCAGTTCCCTGTAAAAACCACCATCCTCCAGGAGATCCAAATGATCCCTGCCAAAGGCTCTGGGATTTTTTAGCCCACTTCTGAACTGCCAAGCTTTCTTAGCTGTTCTGTCTCTTCTCAGTCTTCCAGTGCTGAGATGCTGGATCCTCATCTCCTGCCGTGCAGATACTTGGGAGATGCACAGAGCAGACATCCAGCACCAGTATCCTAAATAGGGAGGTAAGTGGTCTCACGGAACGGCTGGAGCACTTCCCCAGCATCCAGGAGGCTTTGATCCCTCATGTCTCTGGAGAGTTATCTTGCAGTCATGATGGGAGGGAAGAGGGGCTGACCTCCTCTATTCCAGATGTTGAAAGGCTTCCACCTTTCCTGTTTAATCCAGAGATCCCCCAAGCTAAGGAGAAGGTGTTTGACTGTCATCCAGTGCCCTTTTCTGGGAGGAGGGGCTTCAGCTTCCGGTCCCTCCTGCTCCAGGGACTATTTTTCTCATTTAATGTGATATTTTATGCATTTTTTTGATATGTAAAGTGGATAATTAAACCACATTAAATCTCTTCATAGACCCTCATTCAAGTTTAACATAACATTAATTTGGCTGAGCTTAATTTACTGTGTAAACTGAATTAGCGACACTTTAATTCTGAAGGAGAGTGTGCATAAAGGAGCCTAATGTGGATTAAATAATCCAAATTATTTTAAAGTGTGAACAGAAAATGAATTAATTTCCCTGAGTGTCCTAGTGTAGGCTCAACGCATCTATCATCCTCTGCTGTGACTGCTCATCCCATGCAGGTGAGGATCCATCTCCAGCAAAACAGCATCTCCTGACCATAGAAAGGGGCAGAAAAAAGCTCTTTCTCTGCTTTTAGCTTTGTTCCCTTTTGCTTTAGCCACCTCTCCTGATTTACACTGAAAAGAAGGGCCGGGCTCATGACTCCTGAATGTAAAGTATTCCCATAGGACACCATCCATTACTTGTGCTGCGTAAGCACTAATAATCCTATTGAGCGCTCTTTCACTTGTGCCTTGATGCTAATGCCTTGTACACCAGCTTTCTCATGCATCCCCCCTCATTGGGAGCTCTGGGGAGAAAACTAAAATCAACCACAGATTACTCAGACTTGCCGAGTGTGATCTGCAGACCAGAGAGTACATCCTCAGCTCAATGCACATGTAGAACTCCCATTTACATTAATGGGAGTTATGTGCTTACATCCATAGGAGGCTATTCCCCAACTCCTGACATCTCGCTTCATCATTTATGGTACTGAAATGACCTGCAAATTGTAGGGGTCAGGAGCAAATGCCAATACACCAGAGCGGTGCCATGGTCACATGTAGACAGGAGATCCCCTCTCTCTTACACCATGACAGTGCCCGGCCCAGGGCACCTTTGTTCTCTCACTGCTAATAGGACATCTTCTAGATAGTTTTACAAAGTTTTCCCCAAGAAATTGAAATGAGTCAAAATTTAACTTCCTAAATGCTTTGACACCCCTATAGAATAGATTTATGCCAACCCTATGTGAAAGGGAATTGGCCCTATGGCAACAATCATCAACTATATATGCCAGAGAAGAACAGTTGCTGCAAAGGGGATTACTTAGGAGTAATGGGAAAAAATTGAGGAGGTAGGGGAGTTTCGTTTGAATATTAGGTCATGCTTTTTGGTGTTGCATTTCTCAGGTCGTGGAACAGTGTCTAAGAGGGGAAATCTTGTCCCTTTGGGAATTCACATGTTCCCTGTGTACAGAGTTGGAAGGCTCTGAAGGGGCTGTACCTGGCTCAGCAGTAGTGGGGTAGAGTACAAAAAAGGATGGGACCCTCTTCATGGTATAGCACAGTGAGCCCTCCGGCATCCCTGTGTCCCCTCCTCCTTGGTGAAGGGGACACGGGCTGTGGATAACAGAGCTGCCCCACAGAGATGGTATGAATATATCTATGCTATAAGCAAGAGAAATACAAATCAGTGACCAACATCTTTCTTTTCTTCAGGATTGCTAAGGTCTTGTAGCTTCACTGACCCTTGCAGGGTGGTTGGTTGGAAACAGGACAATCCTCATGACCAGAAGTGTGAAAAAACAGGGTGCAACTGGGGAGAAGACGGCTCTCTACAAGCCTCAAAAGGCAGTGCAAGAGGAGGACTTGGGGGATCTGCTTTTATGTTACTCCTACAGCCATAACTGCATGGCTCTACAGTTGGGACTTATTTGAGCCTCAGAGTACCTACACAATGTTTTGTCTTGAGTCTAGAGCAGCCTACCTGTCCCATTGACCAGGGAGACACAGGTACAGAGTGGACACTCACATGTCGTCCTATAAAGAGTGTGTCCTACAAGGCACATGGCAGAGCAAGCCTGGGCCCAGCCTCAGGCAGGGTGATGATGTAGATATACCCAATATGTCTCCTTGTAGGCATACGCATATGTCCAATTATAACTGTGAAATGGTTCATTTTTAAGACAGATTCCACTTTGTGTCCCCTTCAACATCATCACTACATCTCTAGAAGTCGCTCTGAACAATCTACTATTCTAAGGGTGGACAATTTTTTGGAAAATAAGATGGTTCCTTGTCATTCTGTAGTACTTTTCCCTAAACATTTTGAATCTAATTTTCTTTGTGTTCTTCTGAGTACATTTTTCTCCCCGACATACTCAACTGGGTCACTAGGCTCATGGGTGTGATCTTTTAAGCTTCAAAATGCCCCTAAATTTTGGGACTGCATTGTCATGGTGCTTTGCACCAGTTTGTGCTTTCCTGGCATAGACCATCCAGGTTGCCTGTTGCTGGGATCTGTTAGTGCTCTAGTGATAGTAGCTGGCAAGAACATGCATCATCTACTCTATTCAAAACCTTAAAGACTACAGGGGTCATGATGATAATCAAGCCTGGCTTCCTACTCAGAGATCTTTTCTCTGTTTTAGGAAGCCGCTAGGGCAGGAAAACATCATCCTATGCTAGCAATACCCTATAGATCACTCCCTTTTCTCCCAGCCTCCCCTTCCACCCAGGGTGACATGCAAGGAGTGACAGCCTGCTCAACACTACCCCTCCAGCCAGGTGAAGCCGTGATAGCACTTTGCTTTCAGAGTGACAGAGCATTTATTTATAGTTAATGGCATTTTTGACCTTCCTCATCTCCTTACTGCTCTTTTAAGTCTGCTTTAATCTCATTACATAAAGAAGTAAGAGCCTTAGAGGGAGAAGCTGTACCCAAGCAGGCCAGCTCAGATAAAGCTCTAAGCACTGTAGGGTGAAAAAACCCCCAGTATCTGGTTACCAGCTACATGGGAATCAACGGGAGTGAAGATGTGACCTGGCAGCCAAGTGACAAAAAGACTTAGAAGGAGGCTGATTCCTCCCTCTGCTTCCCTTTTGGTTTAACCAGACTTACTCTGATTCATCTGGGTGAAGAAAAGTAATAGCAATGATCAGCCACTGACTCCTGGGCTTTTTCCAGAATGAGGCTTGAGAAGCAGATTCATCCTTGTCCTGGTGAAACACTAGAGAGGAGGTGACCTCCTGGTTTCTGTTTTTATAGGGGGCTGCCGAGGTCTGGTTTGGCCCATGGCAAAACTTACAGCAGGTCCAAGGCCTGGTTTGTGTTCACAGGAGGAATGGCAGCTCTGCTTCGGTCAGGCTCCTTCCCACTCCCAACCCTCCCCAAAACTGGAGACCATCCATCCCCGTGTAGCCAGCAGAGGTGGCAGGGATGCACTGGGAATGCAGGGAAGCGATGTTTGTGTTGTGCATATAGTATAGACCTGAGTGCACTGAAAAGAGTTTGGGGTTATGTGCTCACAGCTAAACAGGAAATGCCCTGTAATTGGGGCTGTGGGAGTTTCTACCTGAGTGTAAGCAGCTGGAGGCAGAAGTCCCAGGACCTCCATTTGAGCTCTTCTTTCAGGGGCAGAGAAAGTTCCATAGTCTCGGAGCAATGGGCATATTACAGATGGGTGCGGTAAAGAACCTTCTTCTGCATAACTCCCCAAAGTCACGTTTGGTTTTTTTTCCCTCCATCCCTGCAGGCTTTCCTGGGACAGTATCACCCCTGGTCTTAAATTTAGCCTCTCGACAACACTCAGTAAACGCAGAAGCATTTAATGTCCCATCCTGCGTCCAGGCTGGTGCTCCACTTTTTATTGTCTACATATATCTGTAATTATTAACTTACAGCAACATTTCATTGGCCAATAAATGTTAGTTATGGTATATTTGGTAGCTTTATGAAATGTAATTAGTGCTGGAATAGTATGAGATACTCAGCAGCTCCGGCACTGGTAGATGAACCTTTTATCAGCTGTGGGCATTTAATTCACTTTAACAGAAAAGATGTAAACAAATGACAATACTGCATCCTTGGACTGGCCTACTTTCATCTTGTTTGCCTGCCTGGCTGCTGTGTTTCTACGGTTTCCTTATATGATTTTTAGCTCCCGCAGGCTTGTAGTAAATTGATCATTGTTAGTTCTGAGATTCAAATTTCTCTTTGTACCATCCACAGACCATTTATTACTGCTTATCACATTTCATGGGAACCTGGGAACCTCCGTCGGTTTTAGAGGTCCTTGCTCAAGACTCTCAGAAGTGCAGAACAGATAAAATTGGAAAAATGCTATTACCAAAGCTTTCAAAGGATGCTTTTTTTTTTTTTTTCCCAGTTTGGCAATCAAAATTAAATACATGCCATTTGAATTAAAGCAAATTATGTTTTTCTTCAGGTTATCTGGCCAAAATAAATAACCCCAAATGCCATTTTATATGAAACATAATGTTCCCTTCAACCTGCAGGAATACATTTTCTTTGGTCATTTGTCCAGAAAGTAAATGGCTCAAAGACTAGCAACTTTCCAAAGCATTGGATATTTCAGAAGACTTGCAGAGGATGTTGGAGACCCAAATTCAGCTGTTGTTTCAGGCTGAGAAAACCTTCATCCACTTCTGCACCTCCCAGGAGAAGCCTTTAGCCACTCAGAGAAATGCTGTTCTTGGGTGAGATGCACTCGCTATTTCTCTTTGACTTCATTCCACTTTATCCAATCAGAGGAGCAGGGGTGGGTTCAGGTGCAGCACCTCCTCAAGTGGGTGTCCTGGATGCCAGGAGGCTCACCTGCTCAAAGCAGACCAACTCCAACAAGACAAGCTGAGAGATGCCCGCCTGAACTGCAGAGGCTGCAAGCCCAATCTGCTCTGCCTGAATCAGAGACACAAATCTGCAAATAACTCCAGGCTGATCAAAATGGATTTTTAACATATTTACTGGTTGTCAAAAGAGCTGTCATGGAGCTCTGGTTATTATTTCTGCTTTATGGCGAGTTAATGTGAGGTAAGTGTGTTTAATGTCTAGGCACACTGGAGAGGTGCAGACCATCACCTTTAAAACTTGCCTGCTTTTCCTGAGCTTTTGTATAACGCTCATCATGTGGTATCTCAGCTCTTTGCACATCTGAAAGTCAACAACGCTTCAGGGATTTCTCCTTGCTTCTCTTACAGATGTCTCAGCACATCCTTCTCTGATACGTGAGATGGCTCTTGGCAGCCATGGGATGTGGGTCACCACACCAGACCTTGGCTGCAATGAGGACCATGGGGTCCTTCATCCCACCAAGATGCACTGATAAGGCCATGGCCACTTGCAGGTGTGAAGTCTCCCTCCCTATGTGGTCCCAGTGGTGAACACCTACTTGCGTGGATGCATCATGGTTAATGGTTGGATTTGATGATCTTAAAGGTCTTTTCCAACCTAAATGATTCTGTGATTCTATGATTCTATGATCATGCATCTCCTGTGCCTTGGGAACTATAGGAATCCTATTCTTCAAGGGTAGGTTTAATTTCTAGAAAGACAGTAATCCAGGTCCTGAGTGTTGGCCTCTCCACCAAAGTCTTCTTGATAAAGCTTTGATAATCACACAGAGCAATCTCCCCAGCAAGACCTTCTGGGGAAGAGCCTTTCCCCTGCCCCTCACTCTCAGAGAGTTTATGGCATCGTTAGCTAAAATCCACAGGCATGTGCTAATCTAGGGGAGAAGGGAAAATAGTATTCCTGTAATCTGACTTTATTTAGCTGGGAACTAATGTAGAGAATGCATGGACATGGCACCGTTAAAAAGCCGTCTGCCAGCACCTGGTACGGGGTGACTGGCACATTGTGGGACTGGTCTCGGTGCAGGCTGACAAAGCGGGTGGGAGGGGGAATTCGCTTGTCATCCATTGGATTAGACCTGATTTATGGTTTCGCTCATTGACTTCAGAAGTCTCGCAGTGGCGAGCTGCATTGTCTTAACTTTGCATTTGTAGATTATCCACACTGCAGAGTTATAAATCCTTCTGAGCGCAGCGTGCTTCCAAGGCCTAATTATATTGTCAGCGATAGGGTCTGGAGCGGGAGTGTATGTGCTACAATGCTCTGCTGGCCCCGAGTTCAGGAGGCATTCATAGAGGCATTTTATCAGTCAATTTCATGAGACATTAATTAATGAGATACTTCAATTAGATCATTTCTGTCACCAGGAAGGAATTATTCTTCATGGTCAAGATTACATCATCTTAATTAGTCCCTCTCCAAGTAATTTGCTTCTTTTCAAGCCCCGAAGAAGGGTACATTCATTATAGATAATTAATATTCAAGTTAATTGACTGTACCCTACAATTCATGGAGCCCCTTTGAAACAGATTTTCTAGTTAGGCGTCGGGAAGGGCTGTTCAAGTTGCACTGTGCAGTCCTGTGTAAGGCTTCTCAGTCAGCCGGGGGACCAAATTATAATTATCAGCCCCAGGCCTGCCTTCGCCACTCCAGTTAATATTCACCATAGGGTGCCCATTCTGAGCAACTGCTGTGTAGATACAAAAGTTGAGACCAGAAGGTTAGGCTAAATCTCTTGTATTTATGTACACACTATGCAGGGAATCTATTTTTTGTTAGCACACACAGTCTTCGCTGCAAAATTACTTTGATTTGACTATTTCTGTTTCAAAAGGGAATTTTTATAGCAAGCCAATCAGGAATAACAGATACTTGAAGCTCAGACGCTCTGTTTGTTTATTCTCTCCAAAGAAAGGCCATGCAATATTAATGCTGTGTCTTTTAATGTTGCAAATAATCCACAGCAACCACCGTATCCCACTCAGAGTAGTAAATTTAATGGAAATGTTCTGTATCATATACAGACATGGTTGCATAAATTTTCTTTCCTAGTATTTGTACTTCGTTTTTGCATTCGACTTAAGTCAAAACTTGTTTTTTCTCTGTTCTGTTTCAGGCTATAGCCATGATCTTATGTTTGAAAATGCTGCCTGCCTGAAGCCTCAGAAGCTGGAAACTCAAATGCAAGTCAGTGTTTCCAGAAGCAGCTATTTAAAAAAAAAAAAAATATTGATAATGCTTACAGGCTAGCAAACTTAGAAGCTGCTACAAGTTTGGAATAAACAGCTCCAACTCCCCTTGAAGCCAGGGAATTGTGCCGGCTGTGCTTGCACCAGGGCTAAACGTGCCTAATTGCGAGTGCAGTATCGCTGCTCTTCATTTTTATGCAGATTGCTTGATCCCGCCTCATCCAAGCAGAGCTTCTGAGGAAAGGAGATGCGGTCTGCACGTGTGCGAGTCTGTTTTTAAAAACAAAGCTTCCCCTTTGACTTGAACTTTAAAGAGTAGAGCTAGGCAAATAACGGGGATAACCTCGCTGAATATGTGCTCAGATTTCGGCGAGTTTATAGCTCTTCCTGTCTTCATGCCCCATATTAGTTTCCTCTGAATGGTCTTTCAAACAAATTAAATGGCAGGAATGTTAGTGGAAGCAGTGATATATAAACAAACACTGAATATTCAGAGTGACTATTTTTATTCACAGCAGAAACCTAATTTTAAGATCAGACTTTCTCCAACTGCGGAGAAGAAATATTAGTATGAGTACAACAGCGTTTGTGTGCTGTTCTATTACATGAGCCCTGCAGAAGCTTGCCAGGAGCAGGATGCTGCTGGGTGAGTACACACACAGTGAGACTTGGGGCAAATCTGTATGGGAGAGGGTTTTTTGGCCGGTAGGGTCAATCTGCTGCTGGCATAGTATGGACTGCGTGGAGAAAGAAGTCTGCTGCCACACCATTCCCACCAGGGACTATCTGAATAGGTTGGAAACAGGGATGAACATATTCTAGGATCTGGATATTTGAACTCAGTAGTATTGATATGGAGCTGCTCTGCTTGTGCTG
>NW_009260479.1:3432745-3453412 GCF_000687185.1 Egretta garzetta | reverse complement strand
GGGGGGGGGGGGGGGAGTCCCCCTCTCTCCTGAAATAGCTACCACACTGTGTGCTTTCCTTTTCCTCAGCAGAGGTGGCTTTGTGGCTGTCTGGGGCTCTGAACTAAACCAAGCTCTTTGCTGAGATGCTACTGATCCTGAATACGTGACAGAACAAACCCAGTGCAGAATCCCAAGTAACAAATAATTTTGGAGACAACTGTATTCTGCATTTGGCCATGTGGCAAGGAAGTTAAAACAAAAAAAGAAAAGTACATAAGCTTCAGCTAGGAAATACTTTGTTGAGAGTTATTCACCCAGGGCTGTTAAAAAAGTAGCTTGAATTAACATCCTGCCACTTGCTTAGTGCCTCTGCCTAATTCTGTTATCTGTGATTGATTATCCAAGAGCAATTCTCGGAAGCTTGCCCAATTTGTTTTTATTGCTAGTTAGCCCAATGAAAAGCAATTGTCTAAAACTTCTTGTTGTCTGTCCCCCCTCCCTTCTCCATCTGCATCTTTTTTCTCTAAATGACTCACACAACTCCTAGCCCTGTTCCCTGCATCATTTCTGCATTGAATTGCTGATATTTTTTCCACTTTTCGGGCCCCACGGAAAAATACAGAATCCTTTTGCTGTTGGTTTTAGAATACATTAAAATTGACATTTTGTGGGCCAAATCAAATCTGGTTTGTGCTGTCACCTCCTTAAGAGAGTACAGGCTCTGCCTCCGTTGGCCCAGAGCACCGTACGTGCATGGAGACAGAGCAAAGGACTGTGCTTCTTCACCTGTAATCTTGAAAGGGTTCCTTTGCTGATCTGGGGACAAAACACTGGTAAAAAAGCATTTCTGATTGTGTAACGCACTCACCCGCCAGGCTGCTGGACGCCATGGCCATGGACACATTTGCTCTTTTAGCTCTGGGGCTGACAGCTCTCACTCCATCATAACTATCAAAGTTTGGGATGATTGCTGCAATATTTTTGGACCTTTGGAGCAGCCAATTTGAGCATCTCAAATTGGTCTGCAAACAAAGGTGCAAAATCTACCAAAGAAGGTCAGTAGTGTTAACCCTGTTGAGACACTGGCTAATTTAATGTCCAGAGAGACAGAAGGTCCACACTGTGGAGATGCCGAACACGTGCACTTTGAATTGAAGTCTGGAGGAGCTGCAGGTATTTGACCTTTGTGGAAAGCAGGGATCTCACAGGGGATTTGTTTAAAGGTAAATAAAAGAATAAGTGGAAGGTCTTGACTCCCAGTCCTCTCCTCTGATCACTGCACCACACTAAAGTATAACTTGTTTAAATAGCCTACAGCTGTTTAATACCAGCCTGAAGCTTGTAAAAAGCTTCCTTAGTATTCCAACAGCTTTGTTCCTTATCCTGTGAAGAATACTTACTCTTTAAAAATGCTCCCAATATCTGTGCAGTTCTAATGTTTAAACTGGGCTCATCTGAGTGCTGGCTGACTTGGGCACATCTAGGTCACTCGCTGCTCCTGCGTGAACATCTGAAGATGCTGATGGAGATTTTTGCAATATTACAGCACTGTTCTGGGTAGCCCAGAAGTTTTTCCTTGCACTCAATTTCCCTATACCTTGGGTTTTGCCCCCAGACCTTTATTGACATCTTTTGGCCCTGACTGGCTCCAAATTAGGAAGGAAATGCCCTGAGACAGAAAGCACTCATCAGCACACCCTGCCTACCAAATAATTATGGTGAAAAACCACGTCCATTGGAAGAGGTGAGCAAAATCATGGAAAAAAAGATTATGGAGTCCACTGGAGCAAAAAATCCATTTCAGCACAGGTCTCTGAGAGCTGGGGGAGCTGTCTTCGGTAAGAAAATAACAAATTGCACATTTCAAACTACATTTTTCCTTGCAGGGCTAAGTGGTCTGTGGACTGTGGAGAACCAGGTAGATACTGGCTTTGAACAGCCTGGATCCAGAGTCCCACAATCCCGCCAAGATGAACTGGAAACTTGAGAGCTGTTTGGGATGGGAACAGCTTCCTGACGTGATGCTTTGCCAGACACAGGGCAAGAGGCAGAAATCAGAATTTTGTGAACGGACCAATCGGCTCTGACAACCTGAGGCAAATAAATCACAGATTATGCTGTAACCTTGCCATCAGGCAATGGAGCTGTACTTCTGCATGTCTTAATGGTATAGTCCAGTGCACTCAGCATAGCAGTGTGGTGGGGTTTTCCCAGCTAAACATTTCTTTTAAAATAATCCCCAGCTTTTCATGAGAAAACTTCTTTTAATTAGGGTTGTCTTATCTCTTTGGACATTTGCCCATCGTTCTAGCATCTGGTGTTTGCTTTGTAGGTAGGGACCATTGCTGGCACTCATAGAAGGAAGTTTTTCCCTGGTCTCTGATGAGGCTTAGAGAAGAGCGGTCATGGCCCAAATCTGCTGCCAGAGCAACGTGAGTCATTTCCATACCATGCTTTGAGTCTGACGGGCTGCAAACAAAGGGAAAAGGTAAATGGTCCTTGAGCGCAGCCATGGGAGCTGAGGTAACAACCTGAAGGGACCTTTCCAATGAGCACTGAAAATGCCCAGCATTTGCATTCTGGAGAAATTATTTTCAAGCTTTTTTTTACTGCTTCTTTTCTCCTTTTACCTCTTCTCTCTTTCATCCTTTTAATTTTCAATTTCAGCCACTTGATCTTCAGATATTTTAGAAATGGCTGGGGAAAAGGGAGACAAAAATGAAGCTGGTATAAGGGAAATTGAAGTATGGGGAAAAACCACAGCAGTTTATTCCAGACCTTGTTTAACGAAAAATAATTAGAAAATTTCAAAACAGCCTGAAAATTGCAACACCATTTTCTGTTTATTCATGATTGACAAAAACCTTGAAGCTTTGGTTTCCTATGATAAAAGCAAGCAATATTTACTTTAAAAAATCACTTTCTTTCCCCTTTTAATAACTTGAAGGGCTTTTGCATCTGAAGCAGGCACAATATTCAGAGCTCTGGATCCTTTCTAACTCTTCTTGTCCTGCTCTCCCTGCCTGGTTGACATTTACCTCCATGACCTCCATCCTCCCTGGATGGACCCAGAGCTAAAGCCGTCAGTTGTGCTGACCCATGGAAGGACACAACTTGTGTTCATGCCCTGTTCTCCATCACAAGGAGGAGCTGGTGAGACTGGTCAGGCTGGGCTGGGTCTTTTCAGTTTGAAAAGCAGATGACTATGAGGGAACAACTTAGGAGGCACCAAAATCAGGGATGGAAAGGAGGAAGGACAGAGTGAATAATTATTCACATTTTCTCAAAAGGCAAGACATACCTTGACCCAATGAAATTGTATTGGGTTTCTGTGGCAAGGTCTTGGTAGTGGGGGGCTATAGGGGTGGCTTCTGTGAGAAGCTGCTAGAAGTTTTCCTTGTGTCCGCTGCTGGCCAAGGCCAAGCCAAGCAGCCCCTGGTGCAGCCCATGGTGAGGCAGGCTGTCCCCCTGCAGCCCGTGGAGGTCCATGATGGAGCAGATCTCCACCTGCAGCCCGGGGAGGACCCCACACCGGAGCAGGAGGATGCCCAAAGGTGGCTGTGACCCTGTGGGACGCCCATGCTGGAGCAGACTCCTGGCAGGACCTGTGGACCCCTGGAGAGAAGAGCCTGCACTGGAGCAGGTTTGCCAGCAGGGCTGGTGACCCCATGGGGGACCCACACTGGAGCATTCTGTTCCTGAAGGACTGCACCCCATGGAAGGGCCCCATGCTGGAGCAGTTTGTGAAGAACTGTAGCCCATGGGAAGGACTCATGTTGGAGCAGTTCATGGAGGACTGTCTCCTGTGAGAGGGACCCCACGCTGGGGCAGGGGAAGAGTCCTCTCCCTAGGAAGAAGAAGCAGCAGGGACAATGTGCGATGAACTGACCCCAACCCCCATTCCCATCCCCCTGCGCCGCTGGGGGGAGTAGGTAGAGGAACTGGGAGTGAAGTTGAGCCCAGAGAAGAAGGGAGGGGTGGGGGGAAGGTTTTTAAGATCTAGCTGTTTTTCTCCTCTCCTTCTCTGATTTTGATTGATAATAAATTAATTATTTTTTCAAGTTGAGTCCGTTTTGCCCATGATTGTAACTGATAAAATGATCTCTCCCTGTCCTTATCTCGACCCACAAGCCTTTTGATTTACTTTTCTCTCCTCTGTCCCGTTAGAGGAGAGTGATAGAGTGGCTTTGGTGGGCCCCTGGCGTCCAGCCAGGGTCAAACCACCACAGAAATGATCAGGTGACATACCTGAAACAAACAAAAGGCAGTGTCTTCTACCTAATAAAACCATGGAACTTCTTGCCACTGGATGCTGCAAAGACCAAATATTAAAGTGTACTTAAAAAAGACTAAACAGTTATGAAGGATAGCATTACTGGTGGCTATTAGAGATGATGGATCACACCCAACTTCCAGCTCAGAAAGCCCTGAGCTGCCAACTGACCAGGTTACAGTGTGTTTTGTACAACCTTTCTCCTCCTTCCACCTCTACTTTCAGTGATAGGATTGACATTTCATGTGTTTGTTGGAGTTTGGTGGGTTTTCTCTACCAACATGCCATTCCCCGGGCCAGCTGCGCCTGGATTCTGTTAATTAAAAACTGATGATGAATTAGCTGAATCAGTAGGTAAATCTGAACCATTGAGACAAAGACTTCCCTCCCGGATATCCACTCCAAGCTCTGTCACCGCACCAAGCTCTGTGGCAAGAAAAGCAGTTTTATTCTTGAATTCTCTAAGCTCTTAGATAAAATAGTTTCTTCTCTGAGTATTTTATCATCTCACCTGTATTGTGTCTGGACTGTTTGGAGCAGAACCTCTTCAAAAATCTAGATGTCTTCCACTGTTAGTACAAAGCCTAGTACTATGGAGCTCTAACCTTCTTGAGGTCTCTAGGTTCTTCTTTAATACAAGTAAATAATCATAATTTCTATAAACTGCAGCATCTTCAGTTAGGTCTTCATAAATATCTTCTGGCAAAACAGAGCTTGTAATAAAACTAGTCTTTGGTTTTACACTTACTGAGTGATGAGCAAAGTTCTCTCTTTGATGCTGTTTTCCTACTTTCTCCTTTGAATAAAGTGGAAAATAGCTGAAGGATGTACAAGGGCTGCTTCCTGTAGGGTTTTGTTGTTTTGCAAGTAGTGGAGTATTTTTAAAGAGATCTAGCCTGAAAACCCCAGGAGTGCATTGATTAAACAGATCTAAATATATCAATATCCATGTCAAAGTAGAGGTGGTGTTTTGCTACTGGAGACCACAGGCAGAAGGGGGACTGTAAGCTTTCCACATGCAAGAGAGAAATAATGGCATTTGGTCATTCAGGTAAAAAAAGTTTAAAAATTCCCCTTATTAAGTTATTTTTCTAAGTATAAATAATCTCAAAGTGCTGTTGTGCTCATCTGTCTATGCATATGGTTATTATTTAGCAGCACCAAGTTAGGTTTGGCTGTACATTGCCATGTGGAAGCCATTTGAATGGTCAGGATGTGATATTTTGGGGGTTGGTGGGCAGGAATTGGGAGAAGATCTTCTGTAAATGTGAACAATGAAGCACTAACCCAAATTTTCTGTTCTGACAAGCATGTAACTTGCGCAATATGAAGTTTAAAAAAAATTGCCTAGGAGAAAATTTGGATTCAAATAAAGTTTTCTAGAAGGAGC
Source organism: Egretta garzetta (assembly GCF_000687185.1). NCBI lineage: Eukaryota > Metazoa > Chordata > Aves > Pelecaniformes > Ardeidae > Egretta > Egretta garzetta. The sequence continues at coordinate 3,447,767 of NW_009260479.1, read as the reverse complement.
TGCCTGCTGGCAGTGTGTCTCAGTCCGCCGCGTGTTGACAAGCCCAAAAGCAGAGTTAAGAGGCCTTCTGAAGTTGACTGAAGTCAGTGTCAACAAAGCTGGGATTTCTTCCAACCAAAAGCCATGCAACCAGTGTGAAATGTTTTTAGGCTGTAGAGAGGAACAACTAAAGGAGCTACCAAAATATTTTACTGAGACTCACAGAGAGACACTGGGTTTCTACTAAAAGGTAGTACAGCAGCATTCAACACTGTGTAGTGTTTTATCCAGAAACTTCCTTGAGTTTTATCTTTAGAAAGTCATCACTGGCAGGTATCTGAACAGTTCCAAGGTATTTAATGTTCCGGGTACAAGGGAGCTGTGTTGTGCTATCCAGAGGCTGGAGTCCAGCTCCAGCTGGATTTGGGGCATTCAATTCCAGCCCTGCAATTTGCAACCTGTTCCCCTCCACCCCCTTCTCCAGCAAGCTTCTGCCTGGTCCTGGTGTGCTAAGCTCCGGGCCCACCTCAGTTTCTGCCTGAAATTATTCTCTGTGAGCAAATAAATCCCCTATGGAAGGAGAATAAGCCTACCTCCATGCTCTCTATTGACCGCCTAGGGAAGGACGAGTGACCAAAGACCTAAATTAGGCTCCAGTTCAGTGGTGCCTCTGACCTGACAATAGCCTGTGCAAGAAAAATCTCCAAACGTACATGAGAGGTGGAAGGAATGAGCAGCTGGGTATAGTTTAATGCTTGATGTGAGGGGTTAAATCTACTCTGACCAGGACCTGGAGTTTGCAAAACACCTCAGTCTTGACATTGTTGGGTGCTGTCTCACACTGATGCCCGAAGAAGTGCGATTCCTTCATTGAATGGCTATATTTTGGAAGCATCTGGTGCATGCTTATCAATTTTAGTCAGCAGGTTAAACACGTTGCATTCACTCTTTTGGTTTCTTTTTGCTCTTTGACTTCTCTAATCTGCTTCAGAGAATTTTTATTTATATTTCTGTGAGTTGCCCCAGCTGCTCTCAGAGCATTGTCACCTCTAGATCCCTAATGATCTAGTGTCAGCCCTAGACTGTGGCTGGCCCTCTTTTCTGGGAGGTGGGAGATGTGGATCTGAATTCCTTGAGGCAAAGAAAGTCATTAACCCCAGGTCTCCCACTTCCTTCCCCAGGCTTCACATCACCAATGATTGCCTAAAAGTAGGGCAACTCCAGCCCCACACTTTCTGTGTAAGTCTGGCCCTCACTCCAGGAATGAATCACGCAATTTCTTCTGAGTATTTTCAACATCAAGTACAGACAGCTGGGAAAGCAGAGACCCCCTCCACCTCTGCTGCAGGAGAGCATGCTAACTACTCCTTTCTGTGAAGTAGAAGAGGTTGAGCAGATGAGATAGAAACTCCCCAAAGAGCCTGTGATTTAGTTTTTAGGACAGTCTCTGGGGAGACAAGAAAATGTGTCTACATCTCTGTAGGCAGCAGGAGATCTCCCATAACAAGCAGCATGATCTTAAAGGTCTTTTCCAACCTAAATGATTCTATGATTCTATGATTGATCCTTACTGCACTCTAGTAATGGCACCCCTCCTCTCTCCTGCTAAGGAAGAGGTGGGAAAGAGGAGTGACCCCACCTAGGCTTCCATAGGAGAGGTTGTTGTGGGCATGGCGTCAGGAGAGGCATCTTCCTGCAGCACAGTGTAAGCCACTGAAAAATAAGAGGTCTGATGTCCATCCTCACCAGTCCCTGGGTACTCCAAAGGGTGGTTGTTCTGGATTTTGCTCTGAATTATTCATCTTCCCCAAGATACTCTCCAAGTCTCAGGAGCCTCGGGCACCTCATTCGTGTCTGGAATGCTTTCGTGGAAGCTGGATTTAGGAGGACCAATGCTTCAGGGACTGTGTCCCTTTTTAGAGGCAGCCCAAAGCTCATAGTAAATCAGAGCTGATCCGTGATCTTCTTGATGTCATTTTAGCGATGCAAAATTGCTCCCTTTGCCACTCACAGACAGATGCTACCACACTCACATACCACAGACATCACATTTTTCCTAACTCCCCCAGAACTCATGTTAGAGCTCTTGGTGCTAGCTATTTTCCCAATAAACCAATTCTTCTCCAACATCCCCACTCTCCTAATGTTTAGGATGACTCTCAAAATGAGGCTATTGAGTGACTATGACTTTGCTCCTCCACGGTGGAACATAGCAGCTCTGGTGAACACACAGACTGCAACACCTATGTGGCGTGTCCTTGAGGTAGGCATTTAGCTAGTGGCTTTGGAGCAGTAGAAATGAAACTCCACCTGAAAATCCAATAGGAACTCAACACAAGCAAATTGGTGAGGGCACTAAAGATAGCTCTCCTGCTCTTGAGAAAAGGTCTGTGTTCTGCTGTGCTCACAGTTGCTTACAGTCTCAGCTTTATTTCTCATCCAAAGGGCAGCTGCTCAATAAGGCATTGGTTGGGAACCAGTTTCTTGCTCTGTGAAGTTGTATTAAATACCCAATGGGGCCATCACAAGAGAAGACATGAATTCTAAAGAGGTAACATTCTCTAGAACAAGGGACTTATAAAAAGCAATTTTGACTTGCATTGCCACCTAACTAAAAGATGCATGGATCATTAAGGTGCACGCTTCCTCAGCATCTGGGATAGTGATCCACTGTGGCTTCGATGATGATTATCTACAGAGCTTAACCATGACAGCCAGGATAGTTGGTGAACTCTTGGTACCAAATATCAGTAGGATTCAAGGCTACGAGAGACAGATTATCTGTTCTGTTCTTGTGAACATACAGGTAGAAAATGTCATCTGGTGGTGCCTGCACCAAACCCAAGGTCTTATGTTTGATTAGACCATCTGTGTTGATTCAAAATCCCCATCTCCCCTGTTTGAAGACTGTTTTAACCAGAAGGCCCATCTTGCTTGAGAATTACGGGAGTGCGATGGCAACTGTTAAGTCTGTAAATAGACCAATGCACTATCAAATATCATTTTGTGATGATACTAATTGACACCTTTGCCCCTTGGCACACGAAGAAGAGGAAAGGCAGTGTTTACATTGACTGGAGGTAGCAATAAATGCTGGATTCTCACGGGTTAATTTATAGGAGCCTGTGGACTGCTGAGGAGCGGAGTGAACGTTTTGACCTGGGGGTTGAAGCCAGTTCTGCTCAATATGTTACAATGAAAATATTTTTGAAGGATTGTCCTTGCTATTGTTTGGTGGTAAATGAAAGAAAAAAGGAAAAGAGACAGAGTAAAACCAAGAAGAGAAAAAAAAGATCAGAGACAAACATTGGCATGGAGCTCACCATTTTTGGGGGAAAGAAGGCAGGGGGGAAATAATCCCTTTCCTCAAAGATTTTGGGGAGAAAAAAACCCCTGCTGTGCTTGCTAAAATTCCCTTCCAGCTCCCATTGTCAGTGTTAATTGGTGATAGCCCCCATCACACAGAAGCACTGTGGAGGTAAAATGAAAGGAAATATGTAAGGGGGTGTGCGTGAGTAAGCGGCTGCTGTATCATGTGAATGAGGAGCACAACAATGGCCCAGAATAAGCTAATATATATATAAATGAAAATATCAGCTTGATCCTTTGCTGGACTTTTTGATGCTTTGAAAGTTCACATTAATTCCAGCTGCGTGGGTCCCTTTATTAATTAAATGGTCAAGGCAAGCTCCATGTGCAGTACCAGCTCCACTAGCAAACGATGAAAGCACCGTGTTGACATCCTCATTCTAAGCTCCACAGTCACCTTCAGGGCCTGCATTCAGGGTGAATTACTTTGGCTTCAGTGAACTTAAAGAATCCCAGGCTTCTCTCAATAGATTTTAAATCCTTCAGCGCTGTTCACCTAAGAAATGAGAAGGTCTCTTGCTGACACCCTTCTTGATGTTCCTGATAGTAAAAAAACTTTAGAGCCGAGTAGGTAGATCTAATTATTTGAAAGGGTTCCCAGCTGCACCGCTTCTTAGCTTTCCCTTTCATCATCTATTTAATTAGAAAAGGGCTTTGTTTTATTTATTTTTACACGGTATGTGGTAGAATTTTATTTTAGACTCTTAATAGCTCATGGTTTGTCTGTGTGCTGGAGACCGCAGCACATGTTCCTCTTGTGCTTGGAGAATTTGAGACCAGGTGTTGACGCTTCTTCTGTGGACGGCTGCAGAGGCATGGGTGGTGTTGGTGGCATAAGAGGCTTCACTTTGTGGCTGAGCTGAGCATCTGCATGGGGCAGCTTTGTCCTCTCTGTGCACAGGTAGGACCTAAATATAAAAGCTGGGGGTCCTTGCAATTACACTCTCAGTCCAAAACCCACCTCTGATGAACGTGCAACCTTTGCTCTTTATCATTTCGGTGAGTGGTGTCTCTGGGTGGCTCTGCAGAAACACACTGAATGCAGAGGTCTTCTTCTGAGGGATAGCTGTATGCTTAAGGAACAGAGATATCCCTGGGCCTTGTGGCTCTGTTTCATGTAGATAACAGTGTAAGGATTGTTCTCCCTCACCCTTCCCCTCCTTTCTCTGCCTGGTGAGGTCTGGTGACTTTTCCTCCTTGTCCTTTCTGCAGCCCAATTCTGCAGGAGCCAATTCTCTCTGCAGGTGAAGTGATGCGGTGTTGAGGAGTTGGTCTCCTTTGGAAATAACAAAGGATTCCACTGCCCTCACTGAGGAACATCAGATGTCAATGTCTAAGCTTGTGACCCTCCTCTGTGTCAAAGGAGGGACTTCCTAACAGCTCCTCTTGACCCCCGCCTAGATTTTGAACCTTCTGGAAGCCTTTTGCACCACCACCTAATTGAACACTAAATTAAGGCTGTGAAAATAAGGCCAAGGGAAATGACATAAACCTTCATGCATGAGGAAGAAACACACTTCCAACTCTGGGAACTATGAGGAGAGCTTTCTTGGGAACAAAGTCTCATGCAGCTGGGTCCTTCTGCCCTGGCAGTGCTTGGGCTGGCAGACCCAGCCCTGACCTGCTGCAGCAGCTCCTCAGAAGTGGTGTCCAGGTTTGGGAGCTGACGGTTGGGCTTCTCCTACATGTTATGACAAGTTTTGATCCTTAAGTCTCAGAAAAGAAAGCATGGGCTGATTTAGGGATGGATATCGTTATTCTATAGTGATTAGGCATTGCATGAGCTTTCCCTGGTTTAATTCGCTGTTGTTTTACCTACCTTATCATGGCTCATCATCTGAGGTTTGAATCAGTAATCTAATAACATGCTTCAACGGCCAAGTCAATTCCTCCTCCTGGATTTTTTTCCTTTCCCTTCTTACGTTAATAGCAATAAGGGAGATGAAGGCACTGGATCAGCAGTTGGGCCCGGTGACCATCCAAAGTGGTAATGGCTTTTTCCCAAGCCAGCACATGCCGCTTGCTGCATGGTTTAATGTGCCAGGTGTCCAGAGGGTAGAGCCAGCTCTTAAGCTGCTTGTCATCCCTGGGTGGCATCATTAGTGCATCATATGCTTCAGAAAGAGAGAGCCCACCGAGAGCTGTGCATTGCAGAGCAGAAGCTGAAATGCTGATGCTCTGCCCTTCTGTTGCTGGGAAAAATGTCGCAGCGAACGGTCGAGTAGGTTTGGATGCGTGGGAGCACCTCTCCCATGCTGTGCACACCGGTTATCCAGAGCACCAGTCCCACTTCTCCCCCCAACAGAGGAGCATAGGACAGAGCTCCCCCGCAGGAAAAGGACTTTGCTTTAATTTTCAAGGTGAGGTTTGTGTTACTTCTCTGTTCTTTCTCCCTTTTTGTGCATGTGCACACACATGAACCCTGCTCTTTCTTGGGGGCATTTCTGCCTCACAGACTGGTTATTTACCTTTTCCTGGGGAGAGCTTTACAGCACCTCAGCCTGGTTTAGAGCACCAACACAAGCTGCGTTGCTCGTGTCTTGGCTCTTTGATACCTTCCTATGACCCTCCTGCATGGCTGGAGGACCTGGGGAGCTCTGCAAGAGCTCTCACTGTGGTGCAAAATGTGGTCCCAGGGTGCCCACAGCCTCCTATGGTCCAGCACTGTCTCAGGGTTGGTGACATGGAGCTGGTCCACACCAACATAGATGCCGCAATGGCATCTCCTGCCTCGCTCCACAGTGATGATGTGCCCCTTGGAGCCAAGGCAGCTCAATCAGAAAAGTAATTGGCACTAATTAGGGCTCCTGTGGGCTGTTGTGTTCCTCACAGGCAGCCACATGGCTTTCACAAGCACATAAAACTCTTACTGGGTTTTGTAAATGTCAAAAGACATTTAATACAAACCTGCAATGAACCCCCATGGTGGAAGAGGTCTTTGGGAAATTAATAGGGGATCTGTGTTGGCCAAATATTATTGGGGGTCAGGAAAACCAAACCCCACAAGAGTGTATTTTTGGCATTCAGAGTTTTGAGAGGATCTGTGGTTATTTCCCTAGGAAGGGACCTGTTTCGCTAGTGACAGGGCCTGTCTTCACAGGGGCTTGTACCACCACAGGTGTTTTTGCAAATCTTTAATACAGTTGCCTGCACCTATACTGGAGGTTTGCCAGCATGTAGTTGTGTGAATGGAAGAGCTCAGTGCAGTCCCACCTGAGTGACCATTACTCCATCCTTTCCCACCTCCGTGCCTCAGTTTCCCCCTATGTAAAATGCTGTGACACCTCAAGAACTGCAGCAGAAAAATGCCAGATGGGAATCAAGCCTTTACCACAGGCGAGGCCACTGCCCCTGGCTCTGGAGGCTCTTTCTTTTGCATGCCTTTTCTGTTTTGTGAAGAAAGAGGGCTTTGTGCGTGCTTGAAAACAACCAGCGGAGAAACGCAAGTGCTTGGAAGAGGGAAATGCACACATTTCTGTGGGTGCATGCACAGCCCTGCCTGGGAGCGGCGCGGGGAAGGGATGAGCCTGGATGGTGCACATGCAGAGTCTACTTGTGCGGAGGAAAGATGAGCAGCTGAGGGCATGGAGGGGACCTTCATCATGCAGAGCTGCAAGTGTGTGGCTTCATCCTCCTCTGTCACCCGGCATGCTTGGCGAGGGGAAGCGTCACAGCGTGCCGAGTAACAGCATGTTTTGCTTATTCTCAGGGAAAACAGCTGAAATGAGATTTAGTTATAAGTGTGCTCTGTGTTCTTTAGGAGGAAAAAGCATGTGGAAGGAAATATGAGGAACATATAAAATTAGATGATTCCAAAATGTGCGTATGTTATCTAATAGCTTTATGATGAAATGTACTATCATTGGGGCTGTTTCCAGTGTCTGCTGAATTAAAGTAAGTGTCACCATGTTTTGTGTTTTTAATATTATTTCTGTTCCTTCTGGAGCATAAGGTGGCCTCATCCTGGCTCGGGTCCCTTTATGCTTGGCACTGCACAAAGTCCAACTTGAATAGCGAAGGGCATAAGAAACCAGGAGGGGAAATGCTAACAAAACCCCGGGTTGATTTCTGTTTTGGCCAGCTCAGTTTTCCTGAGGATCTGGAGTTTATACGACCTTCTGACACAACGCATGTGAGTGGGATGTCATTGCAGTGATGCGGTTGCAGAGGTGACAACTGCTACGTCCTGGTTGGAGTCACCTACCCTATCAGAGCCATGCAGTTACTCTTTGGGGTTTCAGCCCCTCTGGCGCTGTGGGGTGATGAGAGCTGCAGCGTGTGTGCACTGCGCTGAGGCAAAGCGCTCCTGTGTATGCAGCACGTCTTTGCTTTCCCCGTTATAGCTTATCCCACCTCCCCGAAGGGACAGAGTACAGTTTTCCACTTTGTCACAAGTAATAATTATCTCAGCAATAGCCTGTGATGGGAGTTGACCCTGCGGAGGCTGGTCTGGCTGCAGGAGGCACAGCAAGGTGCTCCAAATGATGCTTTGTGCTATTTTAGCTGTGCCCTTCTTGCACTGAGGGAATCCACATATAGAAAGGGGGAAGAACCTGGTGCATTTACCCATCAGAAAATGTTTGGATACATCTGCTTGGAGTGGTGCAGGTGCTTGCAGCCTTCCCTTTGCCTTCTGGCCTTGCTCTTTGCACCTGCCCAGGTGGAGCAGCCTTCCAGTTTAAGCATTTTTCTGCTCTCAGGGAGTACAACAGCCTCTCTCTATATATTACCCTCACACTTTGGCGCTGCTAGTTTGTGTTCTCTCCCGATGAGTCCCTTACCATTAAAACAACCATTCATCATTCACCATGTATAATAAACCAGGAGACTGTATTTTATTTGGTTCCAGCCCCAGGCACCTCAAGCAAGTATGAATCTTTTAAGCATAAGTTCATCTTTAACTTGTCCCAAACGTGCCATGAATTACTTAGGTGGTTTGTTAAATGTCTGTAAAACAATCCTGAAATTGAGAATGATGATGTGGCCCCAGCAGAAATATGGTCTCTAATGTTTGTGGAGGGAAGTTAGCTTGGACTAGGTTGGACTGAACAGTGCCTTACTTTCCTGTCCTACCTTTCAGACAAGGTTTCCAGAGGGCTTGGCAAAATGCTAATAATTATGATCTGTGCCATCCCAACAAGATATGACTGATGGGAATCCAACATACCCAACCATTAGAGTGGGGCCATTTGTGGTAGAAACTGCTCAGAGAGAAGATTAAGGAATTAGGAAAATTGCAATTTACTGGTTTTGTAGTGTTTAATGACCACAAGAGGTCAGGGCTTCTGTTTTTACATTTCATGTGAGAGAAAAGCCTTGTCAGAGTGAAGCATCTTTAAAGGTACTGTTTCCTGAACAGTTTAAGTTGAAGACTGTGCTACTAGCTGTACCCTTTCACCATCCCGGGCCATGTTTTCTTGCCTCTCCTTTGCCCTGGCACTGGTAATTGCACTGCCATGTGAAGGGTCAGCCCCACTTTCTGATCTGGTTGAAAACGTACAGGTGAACCCTATGGTTGCAGTCGGTAGAGCAGAGGAAGCGGATGGCTGGGCAAGGAGGTGAGGGGACTGTGGGTGGTGTTGCTTTCAGTAGCAACACAGCCCTTAATGGGCTCATGCTGACTATGTGTGGTGGTTTGACCTTGGCTGGATGCCAGGTGCCACCAAACCGCTCTGTCACTCCCCTCTTCAGCCGGACAGGTGGGGAAAGAATGAGATGGAAAGGGGAAAAAAAACAAACTCATGGGTCAAGATAAAGGCAGTTTAATAAAGAAAAAGCAAAAGCAAAGGCTGTGCATGGTAGCAAAAGGAAAAAAACCCAAGATTTTATTCTCTATTTCCCACTAGCAGGCGATGTCCAGCCACTTCCCGGGAAGTAGGACTTCAGTACGCATAGTTGTTCCTCCTGAAGACAAAATGTCACAAAAGATGAGTGTCCCCCCTCCTCTTCCTTTTCCCTTAGTTTTTATATCTTAGCTGACGTCATATGGTATGGAATACTCCTTTGGTTGGTTTGGGTCAGGTGTCTTGACTATGTCCCCTCCCAAGATCTTGCCCCCTCCCAGCCCACTGGTGGGGGGGAAATATTGGAGGCACAGCCTTGATGCTGTTCAAGCACTGCTCAGCAGTAGCCGAAACATTGGTGTGTTATCAACCCCTTTCTACATACCAATAGAAAGCGCATCCCTATGCTGCTCGACCCAATACACTATGAAACCAACCCCTTGGACATGCAGTGTTCTCTGGCTCTTCTGTACCCCTTACTCTGTTCAAATAATGACCAAAACTAGTCATGGGAAACATAGGGAATCTGAATGGCAGCGATCGAAGAAGCCTGCGGTACTTTTGAGATGGCCAACTTTTATGGGAACCAAAGGACAGAATGGCAAACGCAAACAGGTAGATTGTCATGAGCAACTAAGGACATGTTAGGCTCATCAAATATCCAGCAAGGAATACAAATTCCTCCCAGGAATGGACCATGGTTCACCTTGGAGGTGTGCAGGTCATTTGTCCCTCTATTCCTACTGGAAGATGGTTCTCTCATCTCTCTCCTGAGAGGTGTAGACACTGACTAATGATTTCTTCACTAGGTAATGGATGGCATGTTTGTACTCATGAAAAAAGGAGGGTGATATAGCTGTTTACAGAAGTCTTCACCATGGTCACTTGAGGATCGGTGGGGACTATCTGTTGTCCTGAGTTTCACCTGAAACTGCATTGAAAAAAATCCAAACTCAGCTGACCTCATGAGGTAGTGACGCTAACCGCAGAAAGGAAAGGTTACCTAAGGGAAGGCTTTTGAGAGGAAAAGCACTTAGGGCACTTTATAATCTGGGAGAGAAGTGCACCCACTATCTCAAAACAGTGAAGATCTGAAGCAAAGCAGAGTGCACAGAGCAAGCAGCCCTCACAGCGACCATTCGTCTCCTCCTGTGTTATCACACAGCTTTATCCCACCAAATTCTATTCCAGAGTCTTTTGTATGTCACCAGTGATGACATTAATGGTTTTGTTTTTCAACCTTTCCCTAGGAGGCAGCCTTAGTAGCAACTTGTATCACTATCAACTTAGTAGCACCGTCCTGACTTTAGAATATGGGGCCTTTAACTGCCAATGAACTCACCCAAGTGGAATTTCTGAGCCTAAGACTGGAGGAATGTATACATTCTGCTGTATATCAGCAATAATATGCATGGACATGGCTGTGCTAGGAACTTTGCCATGAGCTTGTTCATGTTATGCCAGAATAGTCATTTGCTACCAGCCTCCTGTGTCCAGAGCACCACAGCATCACTCCTCTTGGGTTTGGCTTTTTGCTTTAAAGTGTGTGTCAAGCCCCAGGGATGTGATTGCTTTGTAAAGATGAAACTTGCTGCCTCCTCTCCTGAGATGGAGACAGAAGTGTGAATTCTAAAGGACCTGATGAAGTCTTAAGTGGCTAAAATAGGTAAAATACCAGCACAGGGTACTTCAGCATGCTATACTAACAGCAAACAGGAACTTCAGAGGCAGAAGGGCCTCCTAAATACTTATGATAATGTCTAACAAGAATGGAAGATGTCAGACAAAATAGCAACTACACATCTTAAGGAAAAGCCTTGATGTTTCCTTAGCTCGTTGGATATTTATCAAAGCATAACCTGTAGGTTAACCTACAAAGCACCAGAAAACAAAGGCTCTGTGTTCAGATCTTTCAAGGGGGAAGGTTAAGCAAAGGACATTGAAATATGCTATGTCAGAAGATCTTTATTTCTAGACATCAGTGGAATAGAGGATTTGGAATAGCCTTCTCATTTCCTTCATTGTCCTTGCCCACGGGTGTTTAAAAAAAAAATAAACCCACAACAGATTAAGAAGTAGAAACAATTGATATCTGTTGATGCAGTTGTTTGAGAAGCCATATGTGCATCACCTGGAACACGAACTATTCACATCCCAGAAAGTAAACTGAGACTCGTTCCATTCAGATTTCAGAGTGTTCTGCTGCCATAGAGGTAGGATTTTCAAAATAAAAACATTTACTCAGGGAGTAATAGATACAAAAATGAGTAAAATTAATCTATAACCAAATTCCACAAGTGGTACATATGTACATTAGAGGGGTTCATGCTGGTTTTTCTTAGGCTAGGCAAACTACTTGTACTTCCATTGGCACATCATGGCATTACTGAAATTAGGAGCTCTTTCTTTGGGTGCCATAAACCAAAACCACTACCAGGAACTGGTCTGATGTAAAAGGATTATCATATTTTTTAAGTCTTTTTTTTCACAGGACAACAATCATCCGGGCTTGACTCTTACATATTTTGTCTTACATGTCTTACATGACTCTTCTCTGAGTCCTTCCCTATGAAACTCAACAGCTAAGACCCTCCTCTTAACTTAGTAGGCTGAGAAAATTCCTTCCAAGGCTCCCTTGTCCACACTGTCAAGGGGAAATGTCTTTCCTTTCTCTGTACTCCAGGCTCTGGAGCACACGCACCATATTTCACAGCAGCCTGAGGTACAACTTTATCCTGTGCGTAGCGGCTGCTTCATGTAAAGGTTAAGAGGCTCATGTAGGTGCCAGGTAATAGGTCTGCTCTGGCACCAGCCCATTCCTCTAGTTGATGCCAATGCCAGATGCTCTACAGGGTAATTTGTTGGCATGCAGTCACATCTTGCCAGGCTCCGAATACTTCACCAGAACGAGCAACTCAAAAAATAAGAAGAAATAAGAAATAAGAAAAAATAAGAAGAAAGCAGGAAAATCACAGTGAAACCTCTGAGAACCAAGAGGGTCACTTTAAATACAAGTGAAATACCTGGTTTTAAAGAAACCTAGTGAGGTTGCTTCTGGCTGGGGAGATGTGTCCATGCAGAGAGCTTTATGTGGTTGGGACACTGGTAACGCACAGCTGGTACGTGCTGAATTAGTCTCGTACGCATGGGTCAGTTACCTTGTACTGATTGCTTTTCTCCAAAGCACCTGATTGCAGCTACTGTGGAAGACCACAGATGCCAGACTTGCTGTTTCACTGGGATGCTTCAGTACTTGCTTTGTGTCTATTCAAAACCATAGAGTTCATCTCCCATTGCTTTTCAGGCCAAGAATGTACTATTCTCTGCTGTCAGTAAAGTCTGCCTATTGATGCTACATGTTTAAAACCCAGAGAAGTTAAAAATTGGCCTTTTTCAAATATGTAAGGTGGCTCTCTGTGTTGCCTGCAGGCTTCACATTTTAAGAAGCAACTTTCTCTCTCTAATGGCCAATTCTGATGAGATGATCACACAATCTGGTGATGATAGCTATTGAAATGCTGTAATGTAAAATTAAATGGGTCATTCTGTGTATTTCAGTGATAGATATAAAATATCACAAAAGTTGGGCGACTGCAGCTGGAAATTACTTTTTTTTGCCTTTTGCCACTGAAGTGAATACAATCAATGTACAACAGAGAATAAAAGGGTTTAGCGTGTACATCGGGATCATGGGGACAACTCCACTGTATGAAGTTAGGATGCTTAACTTTTAATGTTGATTGCTTGAAAAAGCCTCTCCAGAGGAGTTTTCCATTCCCTAGAAACACGGCCAGGATAAATGTTCCATAAATGAAGGAGGGGACACTTAGTGAACTTGAAGTGATCAGAAGAGACGTAAAAGATGGCCCTGGGTTTCAGGAACTGCATTTCAACTCCAAATAGCTGGCTTCACTTGCAAGCTCCCACAGGCTTCCTGTGACTGCAGAGCAGTTACCTGGGGCTGCACTTCCCATTTATAAACCAAAGGAACAAAGCAGTTTTAATGCACTTTTACAAGCCCCTGTTTACTACAGTCTCAGCAGCAAATGACCATTTTTTTTGCTTGCTACCAGAGGAAACCTGCTTGAAGAATGACTTGGATACAGGAGCCATATTTATCCGGTTTTTCTTCCTGAATAGTGTATTTAACATGCAGGTTTTTTAGCATTTTATTAGTTTCCTTTAAAATCAAAATTTAAATATTGGCTAAATGAGGCCATTTCTATCTCCACTGGTCCTTCATAGACACCATGGGAACCGAGCCAAACAGCCAAAACCATACCACGGCTCAAAACCAGTGGACTGCTGTCATACCCGGTCACCGCGATGGGCCAGTGATGAACCTCATCTACATATTAATATAAAACATATTAATGCAAGATAGAGCATGTGGAAAGGCTTTTCTTTAGAGTCTGCAATTCCCAGGCAGGAAGGAGGGCTTTACCTTTAAGAAGCAACCTTTGCCTTTTGATCAGCAGGATCAGCTCCTGTGGGCTTTGTTTGGGGTGAGGGGGACTTTGGTGGCTTGGGGCAGGGGGAGGCAGCCCTGGTGTGCCGTTGACTACAATCAGGGAACACGATCTCCTGGGCACATGTAACCTTGAATAAACCCTAAATAAATCAGGATACTGGCACCCCCACGGGCAATGTGCCTAGGCCAGGTGTGTTGGGGAAGTGTCAATGTCCTGTCAGTGGTTTGGGGAGCAGGGCGGAGACAGCCTTGTGGCTCTGGACTAAGGGGGTACTCACTTGACACCAGCTCAGTTCAGTGCTGTTTTCTTTACTTTACATTACCTATGACTTAACAGCCTTTACAGGCAACAGAAACTCTTGACGTAGCGCAGTGCTGAAGGAGCAGAGCTGTGAAAGAAGGCATTTGATGAAGAGGGCCAACAATCCTCACTGTGGTTTTGGGTGTTACCCCAGAATCGCTCCTACGTAGCCATTAGTAGTAGGACTTTTCTAGGCATGCTCCCAAAGAGCATCTTCCAGGGCCCGTAAACTGGGAAGGAATGGCCTTCATGCGCCTTCAGCCCACAACATGATGTGAACGAAAGCATGGTAAGCAAGAACCATCAGAGGGTTCACTTCCAAAATGCATGTGAGCTCCAAACTGAAAAGCTGATGTCGATGTGCCCCCAGACACCTTGATGGAGGATGCGGTGGTCCTTAAACCTAGGGTCCTTCCCTTAGAGTGCAATCCAATTGCCTAAATATAGCTACAATGCAGGACTCTGGGGAGATCTGCACCCTCCTGGGTTAGGAGCAGGAGAATCATAGAATCATTTAGGTTGGAAAAGACCTTTAAGATCATCAAGTCCAACTGTTAACCTAACACTGCCATCCCACCACTAAACCATGTCCCTAAGCAACTCATCTGCCCGGCTTTTAAATACCTCCAGGGGTGGGGACTCGACCACTTCCCCGGGCAGCCCCTTCCAGTGCTTGACAACCCTTTTGGTGAAGAAATTCTTCCTGATGTCTAACCTAAACCTGCCCTGGCGCAACTTGAGGCCAATTCCCCTCATCCTATTGCCCATTACCTGGGAGATGAGACCAACACGCACCTCGCTGCCCCCTCCTGTCAGGCAGTTGTAGAGGGCGATGAGGTCTCCCCTCAGCCTCCTCTTCTCCAGGCTGAGCAACTCCAGTTCCCTCAGCCTCTCCCCATCAGCCTTGGGCTCCAGACCCCTCACCAGCTTTGTGGGTCTCCTCTGGACATGCTCCAACAACGCAACGTCTTTCTTGTAGTGAGGGGTCCAAAACTGAACACAGCATTCGAGGTGCAGCCTCACCAGTGTCCAGTACAGGGGCACGATTATTGCCCTCTCCTGCTGGCCACACTATTCCTCATACAAGCCAGGATGCCATTGGCTTTCTCCGCCACCACG
>NW_009260479.1:3416305-3432615 GCF_000687185.1 Egretta garzetta | reverse complement strand
GGACAGGCTGCAGCACCTAAAATGACATTAGGTGCCTGCACTGAAGCAGCTGAACCCTATCCTCTGTGGCCACTGTCCCAGCGCACACCCAGCTCTCCCAGAGGGGACCAGGCTGCATTTCTGTTTGTGCTATCACATCCCATGGGGGCCAGATCAGGCTGCTGCAGGCGGGTGGCTTGGGAAGCAGCTGGTGGGGAGAGCCCGGAGATTTGGGGCTTCTAACAGCACGCTGTGGTGGTATCTAATTCAAATGGAACAGTTCTTCATACATCTGAGGCAGTGACTTGCAAAAAGTTTATTGCAGTGAAAATCCTGTTAAAGTGAACATTTACCCAAGTCCCTCGGGGGTTAGCTACATAGAGAAGTTAGATTGCAGTCTCCTTTTTCCTGTCATCTGTTTAGACTCTACATAATCTGTGGAGCACGTATTGGCTTTTCCTCTGTGTTCAGTGCTGTGAGGCTCAGGTGTCTACTGAGCCTCTAGCTATGACTGTGATTAAAGGAGTTTGGGGCAAGGGGTGGCTTGTGGTGTTAAGTCAGAGACCACAAATAACACAAACAAGATGCTAAGTGAGGTCTGGTTTGAATTCTTGGATAATGCTTCCTCGTGGCTAATTTAGAAAGACTGAGGCTTAGAGTTTCTGTGGTCAGTTCTGCCACTGTGATCTGGTAACAAATCTGTCTTTGCAGAGGCAGAAAAAAACCAAACCAAACCAATCACAGCATCGTGTCCTCTTTCGCAACCCAGATCCTGGGGTGCTTATTTAGAAAAGCCTCCCATTGACGCCTGTAGTATGAATGCACAGCATCCACAGGAATGTAACCCAGAAATGTGACCCAATAAATGCTGCTTCTTCAGCCATCAATCTGTTTCACATCATGTTGCTCTCTCAACTGTTAATCCAGATGTTATTTACATCGGTACAGTAACGTTAAACGCTTGTACAAGCAGTATTAATAGCATCAATAACAATACTAAACATAAATAGCGGCAGCACTGATAGTAATACTTCCAAAGCAGCTTGTAATTGTAACAACCTGTCATTCCTTTGCTAACTCGTGCTGACTCAAGATTAAATTGCTCTATGTGTGGAAAGCAACATGCAAAAGAGCCCATCTGTGCCAAGAGTGTTTTTCTCCCTTTGTATTTTTGTTTGTTTGCTTACACCGACTAGCTGAGAAAATGTCACCATGCTTTACCCTCTTTATTGTTACCATGTTTCTGGCTGGCATCGTTCGCAGGCTGTTAGTCCTTGGAAATGAAGTATAGAAACGGAGTAACCATAAGTCCCTCTTACCGAACAAAGTCTGAATGCTGGTGAAACTGCACCGGCTTTGGTGGGTTGGCTCCTGATTTCTGGCGATGCATTCTGACCTCCCTGGTCAATTATTTAAAAAAAAAAAAAGAAGTATAAGAGTTGTCAAAATATCCTCTGGCTATGTTTCCTTCTGTTTTGGTTTTCAGCTGTTTCTGGCAACTTCAAAATACCCAAAGCAGCCAAATTTCCCTGAAATGGCTCTAGTCTAGAACAAACATGACCCGTTCCCGCTCCTGGGTGTGAATGGAGTCTTACAAGAAAAGAATTGAGACTTCTGAAGTGCATCACATCAAAAGCGGCTGTGGGTTTTATGAATTCCTCAGCTTTGCAAGAGAGCAGACAGGTAGGCTTTCCGCTCCCCAAACGGTAATTTCTTTTTTCCTTCACTGCAGTACGGCAATGTTCCTCATTCTTAATTAAATGGATATGTTTTCATGTGTTAAGAACACACAGAAAGCAGGGTTTTCCTGCATTCCTTGTAGAATTTTCTGCATGGCCTCATTTGTTACAAAGCAAGCAAAGAATAATGCTGTAAGGATTGCTGGCTATATGGCTTATCACAGATTGGGAATATATCTGCATGCTTTCATTGTACTATGGATCAAGCCTTAGGCTATTAAGTAGCTGAGTAGTTCCCACTCTGAGATGTAACTATTATAATAGAAGGACTGAAGTATAACGTTTATTGAGGAAGATCTGAGAAAAATCCCTGAGTTTAATGCAGATGCAACCGAGGTGTTTTATGGGTTTCTTTTTAAATCACTGTTATTTAAATTTATTGGCTTGGACTCTACCCTAAGTGAATAGCTCTTCTAGGCTGTATTCTCTGCCCCATGTATTTTGTCATGTCTTCTCCCAAGCACCTTAGAACCCATATCCACAGCAGCAGTTTTGGGGTAGGACAGGGGTTTTACACTTGCAGTCATGAGATGATGAATGGAGCAAGGGGATGCTCGCTGTAGGAGTTCTGTGGTGTGGTCATCTGTTCTTCTACTCTCCATAAAATGGAGACAACACTGTTTAGCTGCAGAAAAGTGATACTGTGAAACACAGATTGCTGGCAGCTGATCTCTGAGAAACCCTGTAGCTGCAATTTCAGATGTCATCAGGCTTGAGTGTCTCTCCTGTCCAGGGAAAGCGGATTTGTGCCACGGGAAGGACAGGCAGCATGTGGAGGGCTCAGCATTGCCTCTGGAGCAGCAGCGTGGATACTTGGGGCAGCAGTTTCTGGAGTCACCACAGCAAAATTCAATAGGCAAAATTCAATTCAGAATCACCTATTTTCCTTCACTAAATCATATTAAGTGCCTAAAGCCTGTCTACAGAGAAGGACTGCATAGGAAAGAGTCGTATTTGCACGTTCCCTTTTCTGACAGCCTCACCTTGAAAACCACCACTGGTCACTGTTAGCTCCTGTCTCTTGAGTTTGCCATTTAACTGTGTCATATAAGTTACAAACAGAATTGTAAAGTGAACAGTAAAAAGCCCAGCCCAAGTTACTATCTTTAAAGAATTTAAACTATTACAGTTTCACAGGCCCTGGTGATGCTGAGTTTAAATCAGTGGCTGGATCCTTGACAGGTTGCTCAGGGGTTGGCCTCTCTATCCTGTCGTAGCTCCCTACCCCATGTCTTAGCATGTTCTCATGGGGAGACACGTCTCCATCTGTCTCAGAACAAATGATCAATTTTGTAAGTGGATGTTGCTTTGAGGTGTTGGAGTCAAAGGTGTTCATCTGGCCTGAGTTATAGAAGAGGTCAAACGAAAGGATCATTGTAAGGATGCCTTCTGGCCCTTAAAAAAAAACCTGTTAGCACATGGATTTTTGGGAGCTTGGAAGGTTTTGCCCAGCATTTGCTCATAATAAGAACTGTAATAAAACTTCACTTTGAACTTTAAGAACCTTAAAAAAAAAAAAAAAAGAAATGGAAAGTCAAAAACTTAAACATAGTCTTGGCACAAGTGGTTGTACCTTGTCACAGCCCTAGCTGTCTGTAAATGCACCTCTGGAAATCTTTTTCTAAAGCAATGAATTACTAAGGTGGGGGAGGGCTCTTCAGAGTATGAAATAGGAGTTTCAAAAGGCAGAGGGAGACCCTCCGATGTATCACGAACTACATTTTAACTGCGTTTGACAAGTACAGTTCAGATATGTAGCCAAAGACTCAAATGTTTACTCAAATCTTATCTGACCTACAGAAATATCTGAGTATGCCAAATTAGGCTGCAACTTTGTGATAACAAGATTCTCTAGAAAAATTACAGTATATCTGGTGGGTCCTAAAATAACGGCAGTGTAATCTGCTGCAACGTATGCAGCCCACTCTCTTCTGATCATGAAGGGACTGCGGAAGAAAAGTATGGAAATAGAAAATGTTGATTTATTTTTTTTTTCCTTAAAGAACATCTCCAGCTGTGGAAAATACTGTATTTTCACTTCTCAGTTCCAGAAGGTTTTGTTTCCCTCCTGACAGTTGTGGCCAGTTTTACCCCAGGTAGAGGTGGTGCCTGACTCTCTTTTGCCAAGAATTCAGTCCATCCGGTTGTCTTGTGTTTGCTGCGGGATGAAAGCACAGGCACAAGCTCACACATCACCCATGATATAGTTGCCTTTTCCTGTGTCTGGTCCCTACATGCCAGTTTATTCTGTGAGTTAGCCTATCTCATCGGCACCCTAGCTTACACTACAAAGCGGGGAGTTTTAGGGGCATTTAACAATTCCAATGGCAATTCGGCACCTGAAATGTTTCTGAAAAGATTTTTGAAATATTTGGTGCCTTATTGCCATTGAAACCTGAGCCCACCTACCTAAGCCCGTTCTAAAATGGGGTGTAGGTGGCCATAGCCTCTGAGACTCATACCCAAAACCCCCATCCATGGGACTGCACCTTACACATCTCCATCAGAGCAGTGCCCTTCCCCTCTGGATACCACTTAAACGTTAATGACAGAGTCCCCCTCTGGGCAAATGAATGCAAGCACTGGAACTGGCTGCCCAGGAAAGGGGTTGAGTCCCCATCCCTGGGGGTATTTAAAAGCTGGGCAGACGAGGTGCTTAAGAACATGGTTTAGTGGTGGGATGGCAGGGTTAGGTTAACGGTTGGACTTGGTGATCTTAAAGGTCTTTTCCAACCCAAATGATTCTATGATTCTATAAAATGTTTTTTTCCTCATCTGACTGCAGGAATAAGAGATAAGTAAGAATTTGCTTTTGAAAAATCTCAAGTAAGAGCAGGTCTGGTTTTTGGCCTTGTTTTAGTCTTGAGCATAGGAGTGTGGCAAGCTGATCTGCTCTCTGAGGCTCCTGGTGAGAGTTTTACTTCCATGTGACTTGGGATGTGTGGACAGTATCCTGAGACTGATGCTCCCAAGTCACTAGAGCATTTTCCAATGAGTGCAATACCTCGTGGCAACATGTGAGGTGCCGGTTAGGGCACAGGACCAATTCAAAACACAATTTCTTATTGCTGACATTGCTTTTCAATGTAAGGCAGCTCTGTGCCTCTTGCTAGACAGAAGGTCTGTCCTGTGCAGCAGAATTAGCAATGAGCCATCCTCCCTCGTCGTGCTGACCTCTGTCATTTCTTTGGATGCCTGCTCTGCCCGCCCGCCCCCTCATGCCCCTTCCTCCTGCTGCCTCTTGTCGGTCGCAGTGAAGGATGCTCCAGGGGCAGAGATCACCTTGCCTTTGCTGTTTCTGTACTGCCCACAGCAGCCACGAAGTCCTTTGGTTTCCAAAGCATTAATGATACTGCTTTTCACATTGCTTCATCCACCTACATGGCTGTGGGGCTGAGTTAACTAATTTTTTCAGACTCTTTCCTTGAGTCTCAGATGAGAAGCTACTCAAGCGCACCAAACCCTGGGAGCGCATAGATAGCCTGCATGAGAGCACCACTGGAATTTCAAATGCTCTGATTAGATTGGAGAACCAAACTCGTGTGAGTCACTGGGTAGGACTTGGGCGTTGATCTGCCCTCGATATCTTCTGAAAAATGCCCTTCTCTGGAAACAGCATCTCCATAGCACTCCACAGGCACTCCAGTGGCTGGTGCTCATTTCATCCCTTATGTAAACAGCACAAACCTGCAGCTGGAATTTGAACGCTCACATTGCACAGAATTAAAAGAGTTTTCTTCGTTACTGCTCGGTAACGAAATGTCTCTTTGCCTGGCCCCATGAGATGAGGGTTTCGCTGTACATCCTCCTGGGAAATTCCTCTTGGCTGGCAGTCAGGAGACTGGCGGCGTTTTGAGCACCGCCGCAAGATGCTGCAATTACCGTACTTGTGTTCCTTTGCATTTCAAGTCTTAGTGTCAGCCTGTGCACATTAAACATGACAAGGGCTCTGTAGACTCCTCTGTGATACCAGTATATCTCTGACAAAAGCAGATTGCAGGAACACGGCCAGAGAACAGTGTTTTGCTGCTTCTGCCCCTCTCCTTTTTGCTGGTGGGACTGCTGGCGATTCAGGCGTGAATCTGGAGTGAGTTAAAAATACTCCAAAAACCTGAGTGTAGCTATGCAAAACATTAAACAAAACCCAGGAATGTTTCACAGAAAGGAATTGTGTGTGCTGCAGTTTTTCGATTAGATTAAAGAACTAGAATGAAGCGGTGTGATTCAAAGTGGTCACACAATAATAATAATAATAAATAATAAATAAAAGCTGCTCTGAAATCCTTTAATTGGAAATAAAAATCAGCTTTTGTAAGCAACCTGGAGAGAGGGTACAAAGGGAGGGGAGGGAGCGTGGATTTGGAGCCCCTTTGAATGATCTATTATGCTGAAACTGCTTTTATCTTTTGTTTGGTGCAGTTGTTGAATGCAAAGTTGGCTTCATCTGTGTGACATGTGTGGCAGACGCCTCTTTGGTCTGTGCATCCTACAGGGTGCAAAAGACCAGCTGGCTCAGCAAATTCCTCCCGTCATTATTTGTTGCTTATCTTAATAGCGCTCGCGCAGGCATCCCCTGACATCCTTGGGAAAGATGGACTTGCACAAGAAGAGGGAGGCTGGGGAGCAGGGAGCAGGGGGAAGGGAGATGAGGTGCAAGGAGATGGCTGCCTCCCGGCACCCTGAGGAGCTTCTTATGGTTGCCACATCCCCGCGTGGGCTGTAGAGATGCTTTCCCTGCCTGTCCTCTGCCCCCAGTCCAGCAGCAGGCATGTCCTGTTTGACGAATGGACAAACCCAAAGCCAGCGGCACACTAAGTGCTTTGGTTAGGCAAGTTTTCTAAAACCACCTCCCACGGCCTCTCCCCAGGCTTCTTAGCAGAAGCAGAGCCTCTTCTCCTATTACGGAGTTTCCGACAAGCTCCTTCCCATTTATCATCACCATTTCTTGGACACTTTGGACCCCCTGTGTCTCTCCAGTTTAACTGCGAGGCAGCACAAGCAGAAGGCAGCAGGAGAGTTATTCACCCATCACATGATGGAAACCAACCTCCTGAGAAATGTGTGACCTAGTGGTTAATGCCAGCTTGGACTATGGGAGAGGACTTTTTTTTTTTCCCCCTCCCACAAGCTTTAACAAGACTCCAGTCTGATGCAGGAAAGCGTGATCTAACTCGAGTACTGTCCTGTAGGTGGAGTTACCCCTGTGCTGCAGAGCTGTATAAAATATATGTCTGGTCATCTACGGAGGTGGTAAATGTGAAGGTCATTCTAATCAAGCTGATAAAAATACTTACTTGGATTGAACTGCCCTGGAAAACTCTGAAAGTGATTCTGCTCCAGAAGGGGTCTGGCATGGGACATTTGCAGACGACACATGGCATATTTTTCATTTCCGATCTGCGCCTGTAATAACCTTTATAGCTGAAAGAAAAGTCGACAACTTACAATAAAGGTGCTACAGCCAGAAAAAAAAATATTCTAATTTATGGTGATTTAAACACACTGTACCTGCACTGCCATTTGAAAACCATGACTGTAAAAGAACTATAACATGAAAAACGTGGGGAGGAATTTATTAAAGGCCAGGCCACTTTAGCAAAGCCAAGATCTGAGCTGCCTGAAATCTAATGTGGTGCTTATAAACTAAAGGCATAAGTTATTAACTTAACCTAAATGATTTCAGATTTGTGTTCAATGGACTTGGTAATTATAGCAAGGAATTTAAGCTGACCTCATCAAGCCTGCTTTCTCTTTTAAAATGTATTTCTGTGTCAATTAAAATGCCTGAGTATAAAAAGCAAAGTTTTTATAGGCCCAGCCATACAAATTCATTATCGCGCTATTATATACTTGGCAGTCTACAAATATGCCAGTGATTAACTTAGTGTGCATTAGCTGCCAGTGTTGCAGCATTTCACATAAGTGTGGCTATTGTCTACACTCAGCTGACTGAAATTGCCATGGATATAGACCTTGGATATCCTGGAGAAGGTAAGCCTTTTCCTGGTGATAGCGGCTGTCTGCTAAATGAAGCTTATATTGGATATGGAAGCACCACAGTCAATAGACAGATAGCTGTTCCTGGAAAACGGCTGCTGGAGAGGCAGGTTTTCTGCAGTGTGCCAGACAAGGATGGCAAATTCCCAGGCTGGGATCAGTTCTCACCTCTGCCCATGCATGGCTGGATGGCTGTGGTCAACAGCTTCCCTACTCCATGTGTTTCCATCGTTATATTATTCCCATTTTGTTCCATTTATATGTCTGCTTTACATTGTAAATTTTATGGGGCAGGGACTGTTTTATGAGTGACTATTATTGTATTATTGTAAAATATTATCAGCTAAGCTGAAATTTCTCCCACACTTGTGCCTGTTCTTCTGTCTTAGCGTTATGACAGCAGTCGTGGTGGGGAGATGGAGCAGATCACCACTGGACACCAAGACCAAGAGGAAAATATTCCCTCCCTTTCCATCCCATCATTAAAATGGTGAATCAGGCCAAGAAAGGCTAAGCACCATGCCCAGGGGACACCCAGGAGGGCAGAAGTGTAGCAGGGTGTACCCGAGCCCTCCAGCATTACAGTTTGGTCCGTAGCTGTAGATGTATCTTTTCCCTCTGTACCTTCAACATTGTTTAGCTAAAAAATACAATAATATCTAACCCTCCTGGTAAATATTTCAAAATACCTAATATAAAACTCAATAAAGCGATAATGTCAATAGGGGAGGAAACTATTTCCTCAGGGTAATGGGCTCTTTCTGTCAGATAAATGCTGGAGCGAAGCCTTGAGTTGTAATGGTAATAGACATCAGGGCAGGCCCAGGGGAGATACGTTTGATGCTGTGACTGGGTATTTTTTCGCTTGTCTTTTGTGTGTTGGCATCTGGTAGCTTGTTTTCTGGAGGCGCTGAGTAGCTGCATTCCCTATGGGAGATGGGTGGTGCTCAACACTTCCAAAAATCAGGCCTCTGAAGATGAATCCTGCTGACCTTGACTGTATCTGAAGGTGAGTGACAGCTGCTCAGTGTAGCCATGTTTTGGAGCAAATCTCTGAAGGAGACAACATAGAGCTTTTCTTCTGCTGTTTTTCACCCTTGGGAAGCACTCTGAGTTTCTGGGTTCCAGCTGGAGCAAGTCCCAGGTGTGCCTTAGCCTCAGTGTCTCAGGAGGCCAACCTGTTCTTGCATAATGCCAGACAAGGATGGCAAATTCCCAGGCTGGGATCAGTTCTCACCTCTGCCCATGCATGGCTGGATGGCTGTGGTCAACAGCTTCCCTACTCCATGTGTTTCCATCGTTATATTATTCCCATTTTGTTCCATTTATATGTCTGCTTTACATTGTAAATTTTATGGGGCAGGGACTGTTTTATGAGTGACTATTATTGTATTATTGTAAAATATTATCAGCTAAGCTGAAATTTCTCCCACACTTGTGCCTGTTCTTCTGTCTTAGCGTTATGACAGCAGTCGTGGTGGGGAGATGGAGCAGATCACCACTGGACACCAAGACCAAGAGGAAAATATTCCCTCCCTTTCCATCCCATCATTAAAATGGTGAATCAGGCCAAGAAAGGCTAAGCACCATGCCCAGGGGACACCCAGGAGGGCAGAAGTGTAGCAGGGTGTACCCGAGCCCTCCAGCATTACAGTTTGGTCCGTAGCTGTAGATGTATCTTTTCCCTCTGTACCTTCAACATTGTTTAGCTAAAAAATACAATAATATCTAACCCTCCTGGTAAATATTTCAAAATACCTAATATAAAACTCAATAAAGCGATAATGTCAATAGGGGAGGAAACTATTTCCTCAGGGTAATGGGCTCTTTCTGTCAGATAAATGCTGGAGCGAAGCCTTGAGTTGTAATGGTAATAGACATCAGGGCAGGCCCAGGGGAGATACGTTTGATGCTGTGACTGGGTATTTTTTCGCTTGTCTTTTGTGTGTTGGCATCTGGTAGCTTGTTTTCTGGAGGCGCTGAGTAGCTGCATTCCCTATGGGAGATGGGTGGTGCTCAACACTTCCAAAAATCAGGCCTCTGAAGATGAATCCTGCTGACCTTGACTGTATCTGAAGGTGAGTGACAGCTGCTCAGTGTAGCCATGTTTTGGAGCAAATCTCTGAAGGAGACAACATAGAGCTTTTCTTCTGCTGTTTTTCACCCTTGGGAAGCACTCTGAGTTTCTGGGTTCCAGCTGGAGCAAGTCCCAGGTGTGCCTTAGCCTCAGTGTCTCAGGAGGCCAACCTGTTCTTGCATAATTTTTGCCAGACTCCCAAAATGCAGACAGAGTAACCTAGGGAAACATGAAGTTGGGTTTCCCAAGCTTGGTGTTCTCATTTCCTCCATCGGTGGCAGCTCTTGGCTCCACACATCCCCCTGAGATTAATGCATCTCTCATCCTTCACATACTGCAGTTGGGAAGCCAGTCCTAGAGAAGCCATCAGGGCTTCGCGTCCATGTCTGGGCTTCACATCCATGTCTGGGCTTCATGTCCATGCTTGGGCATCAAGACATCATGTAGGGGAGACGAACCTTACTCTAACTTTAGCCGTATGCAAATTAGGGACCTAGCCTAGACAGCTAACCAGGTTCCTCTTCAGTCAAAAGTGAAGGCAGCTATGACGACAAGGCCTCCAGCTTAGATACTAGGTTTAGGCTGCCTATCTTCTGGAGGTGCATAGGCATGCAGGGGAGAAACCTATGCTGCTTGCTGAGGTTAGAAACTCAGTTTCTCTGAAGGTATAAGATGAATTCTACACTGACTGGATTACCTGATCAGCAATATACATCTACTCTCAAAGGACACCTAACTAGTAGCATGGTCATTTCCAGGTGCCTGACCTGTAACTGAGACCCAATCTGGGTAATTGATAACCCCACGAGGCACAGAAGAATTGTCCAGGATTAACAAGCATCAATGAAATCATGTTTATGTATATAAAATGATCAGTTCGGTCTTAGAGTATAAACAAAATCAGGCAATGTAAAATGAGATGCGTTGTATTTTTTTTGTTGTTTAAAAAATACCTGATGAGCCTATCTGCATATGAAGTCTGGCTGTGATTAGACTAGACCAGCTTGGAAGGAGCCCAGAGGTTTCCATAGCAAGTTGCACATCTATTTAGTAGAGCTTGCTTTATATTTCAGGCAATGATGGAGGCAGAAGACACTGTTGTTATTACTTAGAGGCACTGCAATGTACACCCGTATGAAGCTCACACCTGTAGACCATGGTGAACATTACAGTCTCCTGGTTTTAGCCAGCCTGCAAAGAGTCTCTTTCTAGAAAGGCTTAGTGCTTAAGGTAAGCTGAAGACAAGAGGGAGCTGGGAGGGAGATATGTGCCTTATTATTGTTTTACAGCAAGGAAAGTAAGAGAAAGAGAGAGAGGAATTGTTTGTGGCAAAGGCAAAGACTAAATGCAAATTTCCTATTTTGCTTCGAGCACAAGATGACTATGAACATCTCTGGGAAGGAGAGCAGTCCCACTTGGGAGGTGAAACACTTTGGGATCACAAGCATCTTTGTGGGTTCCTGCAGACAACATCTTGTACCTTAGGTGTGGCAAATTCCAAGGCATGAATGGAGGGTGGTGTGTTAGAGGTCCTGAGATATATATATATATTTTACTCCTGAGCAAATAAAACTCAATTACTGAAGTTTTTGGAATGAAGGAGGACAATTATGTATGCAGGGGAATACTTAACACAGCTAGACATGTCACAAAATGAGACTCAAACAGATGCATTATTATTTAATTAGTATTGCTCCGTTTAAGCAAGCCCATTTGTACTTGTACATATCACAAGTCCTTAATATAATCCATTCAGGCATATTAGTGGCACAGAAACAATTAAAAAAATGTACCTTTTTGTAAATGGAATAGTAAAAAGTCTGCTCTGGGTCCAGTGAAATCCTTGTCTCTCAGTAGGGGAATTTGGCAGTATCCACCAAACAAATCACACAGGAATTGTCCTACCGGAATGTGTGGGTACTCAGGGAATACTGAACCTGGTACTTCAGCTGTGACTCCCTGCCCCAGAGGCCTGGCTCCCAGAAGAGGATGGAATAGGTTCATAAGCCATGTGGTGTCCTGTACCTATTGGGACAAAAGCAGACCCTCTCTTGAATGTACCTATAGATTTACACCTAAGGTAGGTGTGGCAGTGCCCCTACTAGAGTGCTCTGGGGTTGGGGTAACATCTTCACTTCAAGGCACTCATGGCACCATCTCTGCTCTCCTCTGTGCCCAAACAACTCTCTGTTGCACACAGTAGGGGGAAAAGATGGGGAGATGACCTCCATGTCATTGTCTTGAAACACCTGCAGGTCTACTGGGAGGATTTCTTGACTGGAGGGATTTCAGTTGTGTTACAACCAAAAAGGTATCAACCTGTTCACGTACCTTAACCCTGCATATATATGTTTACGTGAACCTGGACCTTCCTTTAGCTGTCTTCTGAAATGCTAGAATCCAATTTTAGACCTAAAATAAACAAAAATAGTCTCGTCCTTTATCATTGTTGCTCTTAACCAGACACAAACTGTACAGTGATGCTCACCTGAGTCTGAAGACAGCCTACAGATAATCTGGGGAAACAGAGAACCTGAGTCACTCCTCAGCCTGGTGGCAGTGCTGCAACACCATGACATTTGTGTTGGTCTTGCCATTAAGGGCTATGTGACTTACCAAATTGTTTACAAAGAGAGTACAACTGACCCCATCCTTGGGCAGGGGAATGATCAAGATCCCTTCCAGTCATACTTTCTATGATTTTTCTATGAAGATGTGCACTCTGTGCTGGAATAGTCCACTGTAACATGGAGAACCTAGGAGAGATTCACCATTTATTTTTTCCTCTGGGAAATCATGGACTTCCTCTATTTTTTTGCCACTACAGCCATTCATTATCCTTGCTTAACCTCCCTCCTCTCTGTCTGCTGTGGGAATCGGCGAGGAGCGCAACAAGATGGCAGAAGCCCTCATGCCATTTATATTTGATGTAATAGCTTGGGACGTGTGGATGTTTTTTTCCCCCAAACTAGAAACATGCTGTGAAAGTAGATGCCTGCTAACTCCCTGCCTGCTGAGCCAACGGAGAGAACACAAGGGAATGTTTGCTAATCTAATGGGCTTCTGGCGTAGACCCAGCCTCGGTTCCAGCCGTGTGAGATGGATCCATCCCCGCTGCTGCTTCAGTTTCGGAAGGGCTGGGTAAGAGGGGAATGCTCCCTTCCATGCATTTCATCCTTTTGGCAGGGAAGAGACATGGAGGTAGTCAGTTATAGAAGAGGATGATTGCGCAGCATCCTGGAAAGAGAGTGAGAAGCACAGTTAACTTGGCTGTTGATGATAAAACCGCTCAGAATATCTCCCCGTGCCTAAATCAGTGGCACTTATAGGAACTTGAATGAAAGTACTGCAGTGCCATGACAGGTGAGCATTTGTTTTCCTAGCCCAAACCTAGGTTACACTGTGAATGATCTGGGCCAGAGACCTGGCCTGACAGCCTTGTTTGTCATTAGAGAAGGTTGTGACAACATCCATTAATCTTTTTTAAATTCTTCCCTTACCCACCTATTTTTTTTTAAGCAGGGGCTTGTAGAATGAGCAATTTTGTCTCTATTTCTAATGATCAGTCTCTGTGAAGTCAAGCTCTTATTTATTTATATAGGGTTAATATTTGTGAGGCTCATTGGTAAAGTGGCTGATAGCTTTCTGTCTGCTGCTGCTATCCATCTCCGCTGGGTCTTTCAGAGGAGGCTGAAGTGAGCAGCGCTTTCTTTTGCCTTGGTAATAATTCGAGTAGCTCATCAAAGAGATCAAAATATCTCCTTCATTAAAATAAAATCACTCACCTGCATGTGAGAAAGCTGCCTGTACTGCCACCAAGCAATGCTTTTTCCTTCTCCTTTCCACTGAAGAGAGAGACACCTCAAATAGTTAAACCATCCTGACTGCCTCTCCTTGGCCAAGGCACAAAGTGAGGAATACACTTAGCAATACCCAAACTTGATTGCCGTGGTGTAACAGTGGCATGTTTGTTAATTATCGGTCACCAATAGTGTAAGCTGTGTTTGCTACCAGAATGACATCGTGGTTGTTGAGCCCCATGACAGTTCCTGGTAGCCTGCTCTTCACGTGATGCTATCCATGGAGATCCTACAGCTGGCCACAGTGAGCCCAGAGCGCTGCCAATAGAGCAAAGTTTGCTTTATAGAGAAAACGTCTCCACAAGTGTATGTCAGGTGATTGAAGGGTTGTTGCATGACTCTGAGATGCATTGGTTTTAAAATTAAAAAAAAGTTAAATATAGCATGATGCCCAAGAATAGTGCAAATTGTGATTCTAAATATAATCATTATGGAGTTTGACCTTGTAAGGTATTGGCTTAAATATTCATCATCAACACCAGCCTTCATATTAATGAAAAATATTAAATATTTGGCTCACCATATCCGGTCAGAGCCACCCTGGATATAACGCATTTATGCTAACTGAGTCAAAGACCTTCTGGAGAGCTACCAGAGAGAAGAAGCCATTGAGGGATCATCCCCTTCTAAATATTAGGTCTTTTGTTGTTAAAGATGGTTGACTTTGAATGGGTTTTGTGCAGAAATGTTTTTGAGGAGGCTCTGGAAGCCCACAGATGGGGTACTTTGCAATTTTCAATATCATGGCTTGATCTTTTGACAGTAGGTGGGAATGATCATTGAGGCATTCAGCTTCTCTGTGGCAAGGGCAGCAATTTCCTGTCTGAGCTCCTGAGAAAATCTGGCAAGCTGGAGGTATAGGCCAGATCCTCCTAAAAATGGTGAGAATGCATTGAGGGCAAATGTTCTCAGACAGTGTTTGTTTTTGATAATTAATTGCTTTCTGTGGTTTTTTTAGGAGTAGAAGTGTTTGGGGTTAGAAAATTCCTGTGGATCACCAGTGGTTTGGCTTTACTGCCATCTAACCCTAAGGAGTTAGTTGAGAAACCAGAGGTCCAGGCACCTCTGGAAGTACCTGTCTGAGTGACAGATATCTCAGTAGAGCTGAAGGACTGTTTCCAGGCTGGAAAGAGATAGGCAGTAGGGCCCCATATTGTCCAAAGAAGATAATCTGGCACGGTCTTGGCCTCAGAGTGCCCTTGCAATGAGCTGGTGGCCAGCAGAGAAGGAGACAGGACCACTTCTGGACTCTGTTTAATCACTCTTTACAGCTCCCATCAGGGCATTATCTGAGCACTTTTGTCCTACAGAACAAAGTGCTAAAGGTTGTACTTGTGAAGTTCAGACTGCCTCTCAATATAAAAGAACCACATGATGCAATGAATGAGACAGCATGACTGGACACCGTCCTGCTGGTTGTCATCCAAACCATGTGGACTGTAGTCAGTTGCTCCTTTGCCACCTCCTTGGTGAGCCATAGTTTACACAGCAGGTAGGTTTTGCCTGGAACCAGCATCTCATTTCTTAAAAGCAGGGAGTTAGGGATCAAGAAGGAACAGGAACCAATAAAGTGGTACAAAGTATAACTGGGTGTCTTGGCATGTGGTGGGCCAGATCCCATGTAGTGCTACTCTCTCTGAAATCCTACTGAAATGGGGGAATTTTGGAGGATGTTGAGGTCTGGGAGATTATTTTCACTCCGTGGCTCTTCCATAGACCTCTAGTGATCACTTTGAGCAGCTGATTGGACTTAACGATCATACTTTTAATGGTGGTTTGCTTACATTTGCATGCTATATGCATGGACGGTTCATCCAGTCAAGTCCACTAGGACTGATGCAGGCTCCAGGGAGCAACTTCAGTGGTTGCTGAGGCAATCCTTTTGGGTTTGCTGTCTCCATGGACAAGGACAACAGTCAATAAAGGAATTCTTGTCCCACAGAGATCACACAGACTTATGCTCTGTGCCTCTTTTCTCATTCTTTGAAATGGAGTTGATACTGCTTTTCTCTTTTCTGTTTAGCTTGTTGACTTTTTGAGGCAAGGGACATTTCTCACTCTTTATGTTTACTACTTTGTACAATATGTGAACGCTGATCTGCTGTGCCTATTGTTATGTGTATATGAATGACCGGTACAAAGGACCACAAACTGTTCAATAACAGATACGGCAGACATGCTTTTAAATACTGCATCTGCCATACTGAAGCCAACAGCTCATTAAATTAAATAAAACTTGAAGGGGGAGCAGAACTTAACTCCAAGCCATGTACAGTGCACAGTGGTATTGCCGGGGTTGGCAGTGCTGAGCTTTCATGGTGCTTGGACTCCACTAGCTCTCTGCCCTGTAGTCTGAAAGCTCCTCCGAGGCCACCACACCCCACCAGGGCTGCCTTTTCATCAGTGGCCAAGGTGGCAGGTGCTGTTTGATTATTACTCATTCCTTTTTTTATTACCTTTGACATGTTAAAATATTGTTTAGTGATTTACTCCCCTTTGTAGTTAAATGTAGTGATTAGAATATCTTTTTATATTAGACTGCAGTTTTACTTTGAAGATGAAAAGTGCCATGTATTAAATTATAGTGCAATAACTCATGGGTCTTGTTATTCACAGCCTGCATAACCTGTACTTGAGAAGCAGCAAGTTGGACGCTCT
>NW_009260479.1:3405109-3416283 GCF_000687185.1 Egretta garzetta | reverse complement strand
CTTCACATGTGTACCTGGATGCCTTTGTTGCTCCTACAACTGCATTTCTGCAGGGAATGACCTGAAAGCTCAAAGACTTAGTTGTCCACCCATGTCCTCACAGCCAATACCAGCAGAGCCTCTATTTTGCCTCCTGAAGAAAGAAGAAACAGCATCTCAGCAAAACCGCATCTACCCATTTTTAGGAGAAGGTCACAGACTAGGCAGGCTGAAAAGGCCATTCAGCAAAAATAAACAGAGGGAAATATGACCATCTGTGCTCATCTCGGATGAGCAAATGGTATTTGGCATAGTCACAGTCACAGCTGAGTACCATTACCTTCTGTCCCCTCCAGAGAGGGAGTGTGAACGTCACCATTTAAGCACCAGGAGGTTTTGCAGTTGAACTGGCACCGTGAGCTGTGAAACCTCATCATGTGAACCACAGCCTTCACTGCACAGCTCTCCCTGAGTATTTGTTACTTTTCTAACCCTTGTGTGGATGTAAAACAGACAATATGAACCATCTCTGGTGAAAGTCCATCACCTGCTGTAGCTCACAATTACCCTGAACGTGTCCCAGAGGGCTGATGGTGTGGCTCACGGTCACCCCAGGAAGCCATGAAGCTTGGCATTACGAGGTAACTTACTCAGATACTTATGATCGAGTTGGTGGCCAAACTCTAGACAGCCATCTTAGAGGTCTTGTCCTTAACATGTGTTTCTTCCCCAGTTTGTCATTGGTTGGTTGGTGACACGTCGTCTTGAAGGAATAGTCCAGAAATAGGGGGAAGACTCCATAAAAGAAAGCAGAATGATATACAAAGGGAGCTCTGGTGAAGTTAGCATGTTTTCTTATGGAGTGGTGCTGTGAGACTATTTTCTGCCTGACGCCAGTTAAGCCCAAATTGTCATGCAGACTTGGCTTGCAAGACCAGATGTACTCTGCATTTAACTGATGGACTCCAAGAACCTTCAGGCATGAGGCAAGGGCATTTTCGCTCCAGCTCCTCTGGTGGTAGTGTTTGGTTCAGCTCTCATGTAACACCTGAATACAAAGTTTGTGGTGTGAAGAGCTAGTCCAAGGCTGAGACACCGAGTTCAGCATAGCCACCTTGTCAACTTATTTACACTTTTCTTAAATTCCCAGCTCCTGGAATCACAAGGTTAAATCTGACTCTCAACTTTCATTAAAAGTAAAGAGAGGAGTGTGACTACAGAAAAACTGTCAGGATGGGTCTTGATCATTCACAGCCACAGCGAAACAAAATGTAATGTAAGGTAAACCTGTCTGACTTTGATGTGGCCTGATCTCTGGTTAAGCCCACCTGGATGTGATGGCTCGGGGTATCTCTTCCAGGACTGCCCACCCTTGGCTCCATCAGCTTCTCATCCTACTCCTGGAGGGCTTACAGCTGATGTGGCAGCACCTAGTCACCTCCTTGTATGCCTACATTCTTTGCTAGATTTGTGAAGTATTTGAAGGAAAATAAAACCTACCAAAACCCACCATCATGCCAGCTGGTCTGAAGCACATATAGCTAATAGCAGTAAAACTGCTCCCCTACTTCAGCTGCTGACCTGCACGCCTGACTGTAGCTTTTACAGCATCACCCGTGATCACCATGGGCGTGGTCCAGTTTCCTAAATACAATATTTAGCCAACTTTTCATGCCACTTGAGGTGCCCTTGGGTAGCTGAGATGTCCTCATGGGTCAAGCAAATATGGCCCACTGGAGACCTGTGCCTCTCTGCAGTGGCAGCCATGTCCAGACAGGAAAAGCTAAGACAGCCCAGATGGCCACAAATACTTAGACACCTAAATTGTACCCAATGTGTCCACACTATTTTCACTGAGTAGAAAAAAATGGTGTAGCTTTTGAAGTACACCAGCAGTTATATTGATACAAAGTGTCTGAATGTGACTTGGGCACACAATTTCATTTCCATAGCCAGTGTGTGAAACCTGGTGTTCATGCTGCCCATCTGCTGACCACAAGAGGACAAAGATACTAACCCAGATAGAAGAATATGGGCAAACAACCTACATCTGGCACAAAGTCTTCCTGGACTAGATAATTTCCTTGAATACATCTAGACACATTTCAATCTGGGTTTGGCTGTGGTGTTTTTTTGGGGGGGGAGTAGTTTTTTTAATTAGGGTTACATTTGTGTTCTCTGGCCACAGTGCTTTTGATGGAAGACTAGACACCCTACAGACTGGTTTTTTGAGTGGTTGAGCCACGACCCATCTACGTTGGCATCAAGGACAGGACATTTTTATAATTGTGCCACTCCATCTGCACTAAGGTGTATGCCAGTGAAATGTAACTGCTTCTAAATGAAAGGATCACACAGATTTGCATAATATATATAGGGATAGAGCACACAGGAACATGAAAAGTAGGAATGGGCTTATCTGGGTCCTAGTTGTCAACTGAGATACTGCAGCTATCCTTGTGTCTATTCTTTGCCTATTTCTGCTATGAGACCTGCAGTTATGCTTAGCCCTTTTTCAGTGAAACCTAAGCTATTGTGCTTAACTCCCAACAAGAAGCAATTAGTTACCTTGCCAGTTTAAGATGCTATAACTCAATTGACTGATTGTGTCCTAGTGTTTTAGACCAAGTCTATCATGGCTGCAAATGTTAACTTAATTTAGGCACTCACCAAATGCTTGTTTCTGGCTGGGGTCCAGCTTTCAACAAATGTTTCAATCCTGAAAGATGTATTCATGGAGGATTGCTAATTTGCAGCCCTATTAGTTAGGAGTCTTTCTCCAGCAGGTGCTTCTGCTGCAGGAAAGTTTTTCTGCTCTCTGGAGGGGACTATGGGAGGGATACTGGAGCAGCACCAGCCCCCAGCATACCCGTTGTCTCTCTGCCATGAAAAATCCAGGGCTCTGGACAGCACTGCTAGCTGTATAAGCTCATCTGGGCTTCAGATAACTCTTAACAGCAAGACCTTTGCATGGATTTGGATTTTGCATGGATTTGCAGAGATTTGGAGTAAAGCTGCATATATGCCTCAGTCAGCTGCGATGTGTAGATATGACTCAACATTGCACCATGCCCTGGCTGTTAAGTTGTCCTCTGGTGAACCAAGAAAACAGGAGAATTTTGGTATTTAGGCCCCCTCAGCCAGAGCCACCTGCTTACCACTTGCGGTTTTCCTGGAAGTCACTGAGAACTTCTTACATGGGGGCTAGAAGTGACAAGTGGCTGGGTGAGCCCCCTCATCAAAGAATTACATTTTAGTTTGAATATGTTAAATTACACCTTGAACAGGAAGCCAGAAGAGCCTCAAGAGCCTCTGCAGCAAATATTATTCTGTGGTCACTGCCACCCCTGCAGAGGGTGGGGGTTTCTACATAGACTTCAAAGATGGGTTTGCTTAGGATCATGTCTACTGACCCAAATGGACCTTTGCTGAGCAAGGGGAGCTGTGGATTGCTATCCAAGATGCTGGCCACATGAAGAACCTGGCAGCATGATGGGGCAGGACCCAGCCTTCACAGAGCACATCAGGGCTCAGATCCAGAGTCCAGAGTGGCATGGACATGTGGACATTGTCACTGGAAGGAAAGGCTTTCCAAATACACATGCAAAAATAAAGGGATTTTAGGCAAAACTGGGGATCCAAAATAGATCACTGCAGGTGCACAGCAAGGTAGGAGAAAAGCTCCCCACCCTGGAGAAAAGCACCAGGCCCCCTCCAGTAGGTAGTTTTCCACGAGAAAACCACAATCCTTAAATCTTAGCCTGCTTCTACCCATGTCCCAGGGTATCCACTGTGTCACGTCTCATGAAAAGGCAAGGAAGATTTGCCTGTCCTGAGTAGTGAGACTTCCACTGCTGCCTTTGGGAAAGTCTGTGCCAGAAAATATTTAAGGGGAGTATTCAAAGCAGCAGCAGTTCTAGTGTTTAATTTCTCTAGTGAGAAAAGCACAGGGTGGGCTGCAGATGATCTAAGCATGTCAGTTGTCAGATGAAAGCATTTCCAAATGGCTTTCTGGTTATATTTATGTCTTCTGGCTGAAAATGCATTTGATATTTTTTTCAGATGAGGACTTTTTTCCTGCCTGTCTTAGAAAGGGAATTTACTGATTAAAAGTCACTGCACTGACAGCACTGGAAATTGAAGTTCCTTTTTCATCTACAGAACAGGTACAGCATGTACAGAGGCAGCATAAACCTAGGCTGCTGATGAGTCTTAGCTCTGTCCTGAGCTTAACAACCTGGAAGGAAGAGGGAATAAGCCGCTCCTCACGGCCCTGTTAGGTTGCGCTGCTGTTCAGATGGAGAACCCTGGTTTTATGTCCAGGATAGGAGGTTTTGTTAATGGGCTTGTCTGTTCCGAGAAGGTAACTGGATAGCTGTCAGGTACTGACAAGCATTGATCTGCTGAGTTGGATTTGAACGGCTCAATGATCAGCGAAAGACTTTTCCCACTTCTGAGAAAGTCCCTTTAAGAGGAAAGTGGTCTCCATTTGACTGCAAAGGAGATCCCGTTACATATTCACAATGAGGATATCACTTTACATACAGGTCTCATTCTTTTAACAAGCCTCTGAAAGAGGTCTTTGTCCTGTGATTTAGTAAGGTCCACTTTTTTGAAAGATCTGTGCCAAGAGCTAAACACGTGTAAAGTGATTCGGGAAAAATAATTCCACAGCAAGGTAATTGACTGTACCATGAAAACCAAGGGTTGCCTTACCATGGGGTATATAGCTGCTGTCTCTGTTTGCAAACTTAGAGAGCCAATATTGCAAAAATAGACCTTTAGTAAGCAGCCTACATTTTTCTGCCTCTAGTGAGTCCAAAATATCTTGAGAACAGCTTTCTTCTGACCATCAAAACACTGGCTGTCAATGTAGTGTATGATGCTTGTTTGTGTGTGCAGAAACAAAAATATAAGCATGAAATAGATGGTCATTGACCTTCCAACAGGTATTTGTGTGCATGTAAGAAAAGATAGGGGGTGTATTTCTAGCCCACTTTCCTTGGGAAATAATGTTTATATGATGGGAAATAAGACTTATATGATTTTTGTGCCTGTCTCTATATCCCTTTGCAACCTACTAAGTCTGCTGGCCTTTTTCAATCAAAGTTGACACAGGTCTCAAGACATTCCTACAAGTTTCATTAAAATAGACAGTACAGAAGGCAAACTCTCTTAATGCCTTCCCTAAAGAAAGGTTGCGGTGTGAACACAGCTCTCCATAGACACAAGAGAATGCCTCCAGAGATGTCAAATTTGTGGGGAAACTGGCTTCACTAGTTCTATGATCGGTGGAGTTATTTGGTGAATTATATGGAAAAGTGTCACTGTAGGACCTGCTCTGTGTGTTCTTCTGGCCCTGGGAAGGGGTAACTCAGGAGCTAAAGCACAAAGAGGAGATCTAGGCAACATGGATGATGCTCAGCCAACAAATTCTCACTGTAGTACCTTAAGGGAGGGCTTTGCTTTTCTTACCTTTAATTTTCACATGAAACTTAGTGGCCATGATATGTCCTATGATTACCAGGACCTTGTGAGGATATATGTGTTAGTCAGTTTAGGTTAGGTTCCTTGAAGTCCTTGGGTAGATGTTTTGTACCAAGGAAACTTTGTACTTCTACAAGCAATGCAAAATAATAGAAGAAGAAATGATAACAGAAGAAGAAATGTTCCAAACCTGAAAATGTTAATGCTCCAAAAAACCAAAATACTAAGAGGAAAAATATCCATAGTTTGACTTGCTGGAGAACAGATGCAAGTTTTTGAAGCTTTCTTGCTGAAATGTTGAAAGGTTTTTTTTGCAAAATGTTTCTTTCAGAGCTTTCCTTTCTTCTTCATCTTTTTTTTTTTTAACTAGCTCCAGTGCAAAGAACCTAAAGCAAGTCCTTCAAATGAGTAAATTAATCATTAAACCTGGATAGTGTTCTTTATAGAAGCCATTTTTCTCCTGAGCTGGCAAATTAAGTCCATATAATAGGGAGAGGTTTTGGTTGGGTAATCTTCACATAGCATGCTGTTTTCATTCTGCACATTGCACATTATTAAAAAGTGGTGGTCAAATATGTAAGGTGGTACCTTGCATACATTGCTGTTGAATTGGAAGGTGAATCCTCTCTTGACTGCGAATGAAGCCCTCTAGAGAAAGGTCCAGCTCCAGCCCTAATAGAGACCATGTTAGGACCTTCGGTGGCTCTGTGGCGCTTGAGCCAAAGTGGTAATTCTCTGAGATGGCAGCAGTTACAAGCAACTATCTTCAGTAGATCCCGAAAATACATTTGACAGCATTACATCTCCTTTTCAAACCATCTCCCATGCAGGGGACGAGCCCCATTTGTCCTATATCATGGTTTGCTACAAGAGGAATATTTTGGCAAGGTAGAGGACCTGTCACGTTGTGTGTGACTAGAAGCAACGCAGCGCTGTCTGGGGGCTGTTTTCATGCAAAAGCAAAAAAGTTCCCCAATGATTAATAATCGGGAGGTGTGGGGAAAGGGGAGAGAAAGAGACCAGCTAAATAGCTTCAGCTACGCAAAATTCATGTGGTCAGTAAATCAGTTAATAAACCTGTCTGTTGGAAACGCCCCGGCTCACACTGATCAAAACGTTCCAGCAGGCAGTGCCTCTGAGACCTTACAGCTCAGCAGAGAATTGCAAACTGTTAATCTGAAAAATATTAAGAAGTAAAGCACAAAATAAAACAACCCTCTCCTCCCCCAGCCCTGAAGTCAAGGGTCTGTGGTTCTAAATGCACTTTGCCTATGTCACCCCAGCTGCTAAATGTTTTCTATTGATTTCTCTCTTTTTTTCCTTGCTTTTCTTTCTTTTTTCCCCCCTATTTCTTTACATTCGGTCCACTTGTTCTATAGGTACAATGCATAGCTTTAAACAAAGGCCACAGAGGGACTGTTTGGAAGATCATAGCCCTTTCTGTTGACTGAGCTGGCAACACCTTGGGAAGCAGATGCAGTTCTGTTGTTCCAGCAGGGGATATTCAGCGCAATGCCTGGGTATCATCCCATATATATGCTTCCATTGCTTCCATCCATCCCCTTGCATATGGGAAGGAGCAAAGAGAGGGGCACTTCCACCTGCACCAGTTCCACCACCCCCCTTGTCTTGCACATCTCAGAGACCCCCAAAAGGCCACACAACCAGACCTTGCAAGCTGCTGTATACCCTCCTACTGGCTTCCCTGAGACTGAAAATCAGTAAGCATCCCATCAAACCAGGCTCTTTTGGGACCAACATGAATGGTTAAGTAACAGCGAGCTTTAGAAGCTTTCACACAGCAGCAATCTCGTTCAAATGACTCCGCAGCCTGCAGCATCATAGAACTGTTTCGGTTTTCCCCTCACCTGCTCCCTTAGGGAAGAAGCCCACCAAGAATTTCCAGCTGTGTGGGAATGGCAGGGGAGCGCCGGTCGAGCAACATGCGAAGCAGCGTGCTGCGGGACGGGCTGGAGACTTCAGAGGGGAAGTCTCGCAGGAGGAATTCCAGCTCCAGAGGCTTTAGGGTTTGTGTGGGTTGTTGCAACTGCTTTTATTTTCTCCTTTGTTTTCTGCAGCTCAGTATATTGTTATAATAGAGCAGGGCAGCCTGGGAGTTGCTAAAGAAAAAGGTGGTTTCCCCCCCAAATGTTTAGGAGCAAAAGGGAATACAATTTGTCTAAGGTGGAGGTAAAATGTGGTGTGCAGAGGTATGAGCCACCTGGTTTGAGGTATATGGGCAAGCTGCTTTCTCCCCCCCTCCCTGCTTTCTCACCATCCATCAGAGTTGAGATCTATTCAAGTGTCTTGGCCGCAAATTTGGTTAGTGAGCAGGGAAACTATGCCTTTGTTCTGATGCTGGCAAACCTCAGCAAGCTTGATTATCTAAAATAAAACCATCTGCAGCCACTCTAATCAATGGCACATGCATAGCAGCAAAAGCTCCAAGCTCATGGCTTGTGTAAAATGTTCATTACATCAGACTGTTGTGCTGCAGGAAAGAATTTATGAGCGAGAGCAAGTGGCTCAGTATTACCCAAACTTGTTGGTGGGACACATGCCCCACCATGTGCCTGTGACACTTGTCCCCTCCGATGGCTGGTCCAGCAAAGACGAGGCTACCGCAGTTACTGACTGGAAGAATTGCGGTGAGTGCCAGGGTCATTCCTGTGGCACTGCAGGTCCTGGATTCAGGACTCATGAAACGGTGATGTATTCAGGCAGGCTTGGAAAACAGAAAGGAGTCGTGAAGTTTGCTCACATTACCTGTGGGGCGAACAAGATTACACAAAAGATATCACTGGATTTGCAGGAAATGGATTAGTCTATTTCCCGTGCATTAACCCCCCTGCAAGCTGGTGGCTTGTT
Source organism: Egretta garzetta (assembly GCF_000687185.1). Taxonomy (NCBI): domain Eukaryota; kingdom Metazoa; phylum Chordata; class Aves; order Pelecaniformes; family Ardeidae; genus Egretta; species Egretta garzetta. The sequence continues at coordinate 3,407,949 of NW_009260479.1, read as the reverse complement.
TTCAGCTCCTTGCCTTGAGGGTGAAATGCAGCCTGCTGACACCACAAACCGCGTGGGTCTAAGTGGTGACCACATTGCGGATAACAGAGTAACTTCTTAGGCATACTCCCACAAGCGGGAGCAGATATCCAAGGCGGCTTGCCAGTATAGTATTTAAAAGAAGGGTAGATGTGGTGCTTAGGGACATGATTTAGTGGTGGGATGGCAGGGTTAGGTTAACGGTTGGACTTGATGATCTTAAAGGTCTTTTCCAACCTAAACAATTCTATGATTCTATAGGAGTCAGCAATGCCGTACCTACACATCCCTTGTCTTTTAAATATTTGTGCTAGTCTTGACCAAAGCACATAGGAAGATCTTTTCTCTTGAGAAGCCCAGTGCAGGTGCTATGTCTAGCTCCAAGAAGGTTTTCTTAAAACTGATGGCAGATCAAGGCCAGGACTAAGTTCCCGTTCTACTCCTATAACTCCCTATTCCTGCAGCCTTGTGCGATGCGGCTAATGATGCACCTGTCAAGACCAAATATTTCCTCAGGCATGGAAAAAAATATATCACTTCATCACTGAAGCTCACCTGCCCTAATGCTATAGAAGTTGTTCACTGCCATCTTTTCCCATTTGCACTTTTCATGTCAAACTATTGTGCCAAATTTGACAGGCATGGCAAAGCTGGGGCGCTGAATCAATTATCTTGGCTGATGATAATCACAGCATCTGTTCCTCTGAAAAGTATAAAATTCTGGTCCCCCGTGGTCTCTTTGGAGCGACATGTAAACTGGTACTCGTTAAAAAATGTCTTTGACTTTTCTTCTTCATGTTTGAACAAATGCTGAGCCTGGGAGATGCTCTCTGAGTTTGTGATCTTCCTCCTGCAAACCCCACCTCTTTGTTCAGCAGTACATGAAGTGGCGGTAGACACAGTTGCTTTGTATTCTGAGACAGCACTTAAAACTAGCCTTTTCCCTTCAAAATCTGATACACGGGTCAAAGGGGCCACTGGCCACGTGGCTTCATCTACACGCGCCTGACAGCTCCCATCCTCTTCTGCATATTCATTGCTGCCTCTTTCACTGCAAAATGATGTACTTGAAAGTCTACTCCACATCTGACCACTTTGGGGACTGATTTATGATAGCAGAGGCTTTTTTTCAAATTGTATTAATCTTTACATATTGAACGTGGCCCTGGGCTACAGCACATCGGTTTTGGGCTTGCATGCTTCTGTTTTTTAAAGGGTTAGTATGTTAGTTTATAGTAAAGATTGATTTAATCAGACAAAATCTCCCAACCTAGAACCAAATCCTAATTTAGCAAGCCAAATCCACACAGCAAAGCACATAAGCACATGGTTTATGGCAAGAAAGTGCTTGAATTGTGATAGGGTCAACAGGTTTGAAGGATTTTCTTAGAGAGCTCTGCTGAACTGGGTAGGGAGAGTGGAAGAGGAAATCTCTGCTACTTCTCACACCAAAGTTAGGTCACTTAGGTACAGTGAAAGCGATGGTGGGAGCTATGGTGATCAAAACCAGGCTGGCTTCTTGTCTCTGCTCATAGAGGCCAATGCAGTATTTGTGATGGAAGCTTGAAAAGATTTTCTCCAGTCCCACCAACGCATGCACCCAACTGTCCCATGAGCTCCAGTGCATGCAGTGGATGGGAGCACTTTGCAAGTCATGGCACTGCCCCTTGTGGAAGATACGTTGCCTGGGTTAGATCTTCTTTCTCTAGAGTAAATAGAGTAGCTAGATGGAAAAAAACCCTTGCAGCCTTAGACGCAGGAACAAGTCACCCTGCGATTGCCAGTTTGCATCCATATAAGAACTCTTAGCCCACAGCAAGAGCAAGGTAATCCCCTAGTTTAACTTCCACTGAGGAGAGGCTCAATTAATCCAGGTTGCCTCAGCCTGAAATCATTCACAGGGGCAGCTCTCATGGATTAGTTCTTAGGCTGAAATTTGTCACCCTCCAGTAACTTTGCTCACGTTTCCAAGCCCTCAGATTTGCTACAGGTGTGTATGCAGCTTTAATATTTACTTTCCTGTAGCACTGTTTGACCATTCACCGAAGAGAGATTCTGAATTTGACAACAGCGCTCAGCAAGGGTGTGAATTTCCAAGTTTTACGCTCATATGTGCGGTTTGAAATTCATCCTGCTGTTGGATAGTTGCATAAGGCTTTGCAGGGAGGGAGCAGGAGGGTTACCTTGACGTTCCTACAGCGAACCCACCCAGTGTGAGCTGCAAACTGTGCCTGCTCGCAGTGTACCGCTCAAACGATCTGCAGACTGATTATGATTCACCGACGAAACCTGCAAATAATTTTAGATGAAGAGTCCAATCAAGAGTCTATTTGCAGACAATTCACAAACACAAAAAGAAGTGAGATTCATTGGATAAATTATGCATTATGAATTATTCATCCAGCTCCAGTTAATGAGGTAAATGGTACTATCAGTGTTTAAAGTTAAGCTCATTTGTATATGTTGGGCAGATCAAGGCCCAAGTAAGAGATGAGGTTTTGGGGGAATAACCTGGGCTCCACAGAGTTCAAGAGCAGAACTACTAACTACATGTGCAACCAGGATTTCATCCTTCAGTTTGAACGTAATTCCTTGGCTGTGCTTTTGAATCAGAGGAGCAAAAGAAGGTATTCCTAATTCCAGGTTTGGATCTCCACTTTAGATGCCATTCTATGGGGCTTGCAATGAAACCAAGAAAGAAAACATCAGCAAGGAGGGGAAGCTTGGGGTGGCTTCTTTAAAGGTTTTGTGATTTATTTAGTCTGGGGATTGGCCCAAACTGGAAATCTTGTGTCTTGATTGATTTTTTGCAAGAGTTAAGT
>NW_009260479.1:3398482-3405062 GCF_000687185.1 Egretta garzetta | reverse complement strand
AATTTGGAAATGTTCTAAAGTTTTCCTGTTTAAATGATCTTACTTTGACCAACATTTTAAGGCTTCCATACTCAAACCTTGGCTTTAGACCAGCAAAGCACTTAAGCACATGCTTGACTTTAATCACATGAGTAACTCTACTGAAAACAAGGGGAATTCTTCTATGAGCAAATGTATATGTAAGCATAAGTCCATTCAGAAAATCCAATGTAAAAGGTTTGGTTTTAGCCACTCAGAGATTTAATCAGTATTAAATGGGAGGTCGAGTGGATATTAATTTCTTCCAAAACATTTTTCTTTAAGAGTCTCAAGGTGGACTTAATAACTTCATTTAATCACCCAAGTTTGAAAGCTTTCACTTTTAATCTTCTGCAATCCTGAGTAGAAGAATTTGGAGAATTCTTCATGGAATTGATTATTACTTTTTTGGAAAAGCCTTTATTTCCAAACCTAGCTTTTCCTTTGTATTTTCAAATTTAGAATTTTTAAAAACTGATTGGTATTTGTTCCAGGACTTGACATTTTTAATATGAAATGACATTGTCAAGAATCAGGTCTTTTGACATTGCTACACTAAATCTTTAGCAGGTAATGCTTGAAATTACAGGCCCCAAATCTCGGTAAGTGCTATTTACTAACATGATAATTGTGGAACATTCGATGATGTGTTAAGTACCATGGAGTGGCAGTATAATTACAGTACATGGCACGTTACAATATAAATATAAAGTAAATACATGATTATTTCTGGCTTAGGTCACATGGTAAATACTAAGTGCAATTACGGCACCAAGTAATCTGCAGGAACGTGTAATTACTCTTGGGCTCAATTAATTTACAAATCCTTGTCCAGCTTTTCACACCACACGGGTTGTGGAAACTGTGGAAAAAAAGATTATTCATGGCTGCAATGTCCTCCTTGTTACCACAGCCAAGCCTCATACACGGATGATGGCTCCTCTGCCCTCTCCTGCGTCCCAGAGGATGGAGGTGAAGGCTGGCATTATCAAGGCAGCACCGGGCAGCCAGATGTCCATTGAAAGCTGGGCCAAGAGCTCTCTCCAGCTCATTTGACAAACTCAGCTGACATTATCTAATGGTTTCCATCTCCCCAGTTTTGCTTCAGTAAGGTCATCTCGCCCCACTTTTGAATTATCCATCAGCAGTGTGGACTCTGCCTCACTCCGCATCCTGGAAGTCAAAGGCTATGGCTGATTGCTGCTCATCACGCACTGGTCCCAGGCTGATCCAGGGATCTGGCATTTTGTAATCTCTATTTGAATCCTTCCACTCAGTTAGCTAGTAGGTATGAGGGGCTGAGTCGGATGGCGTGGATGATACAGACTACATGTCCACAGGTTCAGGAGCAAGAGACGGCAGTAGAAGCACCCAGGGCATATAGAATTTCTGTACACCTAATGGACATTTGGTTCAGATGGTGTGAAACAGTCAGTCTACGGGCAGCCGCAGTGTGTGATAATTGAAGAAAAGTCTATCAGAGAAAGGAAGAAAAAGTAGGGGAAAAGAAATTTAAAGCCACCAGAGCATCATTCTGTTTATCCAGCCAAGAGGGCAATGTGGTGCCTCAGATATCATCGGCTGCCTGTTCTCCCAGGCACCTGGTGCCTCAGAGAAGGCAATCCTTGCTGTATTTTGCTAGGCAAGATTATTAGTATTAATCTTACAGTCTGTCAACAGGATCTGAACCTGGAACCTTCACTGTTAAAGCCCGCATCCCCTGAGATAACATTAATGATTGCAGCTGTTTGCCATTAGCAAGTCCTGCTCTCTGGGGACTGCTTCTGGGGTAGCTGGGATTTTGGCTTGTTTCTTTTAGGGTCAGCTGTGAAGCATTTGAAGTAGAGACAGGAGGTGGGGAACTGAGGCGGACGCAGCAGGGGGCTGCCGTGATCTGTCCCGCTTCAAAACGCACGGGAGGTGCCAGCTCCCGAGCTGAGGCGGCTGACATTTGATGGGGTCTGATGAAAAGAAAACTTCCTGAACCCAGGACGAGCATCTCCTGAAGCTTTGAAACTCTTTTGACACTTGGGTGAGGGAATATCCCAACTGCAGAAACAGGCGCAGGTCGGCTAAAGGGCAATGTGGCTCCAGAAAGACTGTGGTGTTTTGGCTCCCCTCGAGGGCTTAAAACGATGCTCCTTGTTTGAAACCCACTTTCCTACCCTCAGCAGGCCAAACATCACTTCCGAGCCTGGGGAGGTGGATCGTCCCAAGGCACAGCAAGCAGCCCACGCCGCGTTGCTCTGACACGGTCTCCGCAGCCTCCCCTCTCCCAGCAAGGGGAAAGGCTGCACTGCTGAGCCAAAGCACTGGAGCAGGGATGAAAGGATGTGATCTCTCAGCATTTTTGGTTCAGCCTTCTACGCTCCCTTCTGTTGTGCTTTTCTTTGGCTTGTTCAGTCTTTCTTGGTTCAGTTTTTCTCTCGTTCTCCCTTGGTGAGAAGAGAGGGGGAAATAACAAACAGCCCGAGGAAATATTTCCAGTTGTGTTGCATACACTGCAGTGCACAGGCATGGTTAAACGGAACCTTGGGGCTAAAAAAGGGGAGAAATAAGAGAAACACCAATGACTCTGATTTAACCTCAAAATGCATCAGTATCTTCCTAGTAAAACCATTGAACACTCCTCCAAGGTTCCCAAAACTTCGGATAACGTCTACGAAAACGTGTGAGATTAAAAATTCTGCTTTGCATGAGGCTGGGATTATGGCGTCAAGAGAAACTCCAGAGCAAAAACCTTCTTATTTGTTGCACACCATTTGCTTACCGTGAAATACAAAATGCACTTACACTGTGCTACAGCCCTGAGAAATCATTATAAAAATCTGTCATTGCAAGCGAAGACTCTCGCTTAGTCTAACCACAGCGAAGGCAGGAACGAAGACATGAATTACATGTTACCTAACTAAAGGGAAAAGTTCCTTGCCCTAGTTGAACAGACTATAAGTTTTCAAGATGCTGTGTCTAATGCTAAGTGTCTGAACACTCTCAGGTTGTTTAGAATCAATTGGCTAAAATCTCATGTAATGAAAGTGCATTTGCCAAATAGACTCAAGCTTATTGCCATGCAAATTAACATTTGCAGGGACAAATTTCTAAGTCCTTCTCTCTTTGTTGCTTCTGAGATGTTACGGATACAATTTTGCACTTGCAGTTATGTGTGGGTGCAGTTCGTGTCATTTAAACTTCTAATTACAGCATCTGATTGCACCCACGTATCTTATCAGCTAGTTAGACACGTCAATGACACGCACCATAACTGCAAATAACTGGGGGTACAAAATTGCACTAGCAATTATTTGCACCTACTGAAGAGAGAATGGATATAAAGCAGGCCATTAAAGTGTTTAAAATACTTTTCTTACAGTAGCATAAACCACTGCTACAGGGATATTACCTGGAGGAATGTAGAGCAAACATTAGGCTGAATTTTGAGCAGCAGCTGGGTTGGCTTTGTAGCAGAAATCTAACCAAGGTTCCCTTTATGGGTGCAAAGTGTGTCAGCCAGGTCTGAGTTTACTTACCTGGCGTCTTCTCTTAGCTCTGCTCAGGATCCTGGTGGTACCCACGCTGAAATGCTTCCTCCAGTCCAGCTGAAGCCAACAACGATGCCTATGCCGCACCCTTTAGAAAATGTGCTCTGGCAGCGCCTGAGCCGACACCTGCAAATTCACTGTGAGCACAGTCTGGTTTTTTAAGCAGCCTCAGGGCTTCTCTTAGCAGCCGGAGGAGATATGTCGATGGGACTTATGCTCGTAGTTAAATTTAAGCTTGCAAGTGCTCTGCTGAATAGGGGTGTAAATGGAGTGAGGACAGTTTGAGTAGAAAGAAAATTGAGCTCTGCTCAGGATAATAGAAAACAACCTCATGAACTTCCTATTATTAATCCAAATGAAAAATTTTCATCTTTGAGACACATCCCTCCGTCTGTATCTCTGTGATCCTGCCATTATGTCCTGGAACTCTCAAGAGATGACACCAACACCATGCCAAAATGTAGCAAATACCATGTGATTGTCCTACAACTTTGCGTTAGGCCAACCCTTCAGTACTTGCCTTAGAGACTGATCCTCCACTGGTGCAGTACGGAAGGATGGTCCCTGACCCAGGAACCTTCCAGGCTGGTTCCTGACCCAGGAACCTTCCAGGCTGGTTCGATTCCCTGCATCAGGCATGGGACATGTAAACAGCATTTGGTCTCATAGATTCATGAGAGGCTGAAGGTAGCAGAGTTACCAACAGGAGCTGAAACACCGGTGGTTACATTTTGAGGGCAGCATTGTGAAACCAGATCTGGTTTAATGTCTTTTTTTTTTTCTTTTTTTAAATAGGTGTCTTTTAAGTGGTAAACGCCCTCACTCAGAAATGGTGTACATTTTACCATGGATGTTTTACTGTCTGAATTGAAGTCTCCCACAACAACCTAGGTGTACGTGTCTTCAGATTTTCTTTTCCCGATCACAAATACTTGCAATTATGCAGGGTTAGATCCAAGCTTTGCCAAGCAGCTGGTAACATTACAGGACCTGAGCTGGAGGGGGGTTGCTTTTAGAAAGGAGCCCTCTCAAAAGTGGAGGACAGTAGGGAGCACAAATATTTACATCCACACAGCTACCAGTGGTGATGAGGAGGCCATACCTTGGAGCTGTACTGATATTAGCTTCTTGGAGTCTGGCCCTGATTCTTCTTTAGAAAAAGAAGAAAAGAAATGAAAAAGAAAACCTAGGAGTCTTCTGTTCTCATTTACCCTGGGGTAAATCCAGAGCAAATTCAGTGATCCAAGTGGAACTAGTCCAGATTTCCGCTGGCGTAAATGAAAACATTGTTTTCATGTACTAGTGGGGAATTCTGCCTTCTTTAATACTGTACTTTCAAATTTTGCTGTCACTATGGGACACTGAAGTTTTATTTTTTGGCTTATATTTTACCCATGAAAGAATTAATTGCTTCAGCTTCCTAGAAATCATTGCACGATTCAAGTTACTCTTTTTCATGGCTTGTTTGAAAGTTGGGCTTAGTTTTCACCACAACCACTCTCTACCCTAAAACATAATTTACTTCCATAAACTACTGCATGTAGGGAACAGTCAGCAGAGAAGTAAAATAAACACAGTATTGCCTTTTAGCTGGAGTTGCACTCTGCTCCCCAGAAGGGATAACATTTATAAATCAAACATGGGTTTAATTAACCTCCCATCTTTGCACAGGATTACAAGGGCGGGCACAGTCACACTGATTTGAAGATGCAAGGTGCTCAGATGCTACTTCACAACATTTCAGGGATTCAAAACAATAAAATCAAGCACAGTTTAATAACCTAAGGTCTGGGTTTGGGGCTCTGCCAGCACTGGCCCAAAGCCGTAAGAGCCACGATGAAGTCATTTCAAAGCAGCGCGAGATCAGAACATGGTGCCCAAAGTGAGTATTTCTGGGTTTTACATGGCAAAAAAAGATTTTCTTTTCCCCAGATGAAAAGAGTAATATACATTCTGGCATGTGAAAGGGGTTTGCATATACTTTACCATCTTGCAGTCTGCAATCATACACACTTATCCTTAACCTGTCATTTCAGTGAGTGACACCACCGTAGTCAGAACCTCATCTCTCCCTATTGAGAGAGAAAGGAAATTCTTCTTTGCTTTGATAAAATGCTGTATCCTAGTTGAAAGGCATCCTTCCTGGGAAGCCCCTCTTTGTGCAAGTAGGCAGTTCAGGAACCATTCGTAACCTAAAATTAACAGTTAATATAAAATCAGTCAAAGAGGATAGAAGTCCCTTTTGCAATGAAGTTAATTAACCACATTAATCAAGATTTGGGTGCCTTTTGAGAAGAGGAGCTCTAGCTCAATCACAAGGTGTGACTGTTTGATGCAAGAAGCATAGGGTGCATTTCTGGGTCTATCGCAGTAGGGTTGCGTGCGATGTTCAGACTGATTCCTGTGGCCTTTAAACTCCAAGTCTGCCAGCTCTGCCTGTGCTGGGAACACTTTCCGGAACATGTGTGTTATGGATAGCATCGTTTGAATGCCATTATTTCTAGTGGCAAAAGAGAAGACTTGCTATCTACAGGTCACTCCCTGACATTCATATTTTCATTGCTGTGCCTGTTACAGCTGCTGGGAGGGCAGGCTGCACGAATCCTCCAAGCTTTGCTAGCCTGATGCAAGGAACTGGTGCTAGCAGGGGAGGAGATACAAGAGCTTTGTCTGATGTGAATGGGACATGAATATTTCCAGAATCTCACTGAAGAAGTCTGCAGATGAAGATTAACACTGATGGAAGTGTCAGTCGCAGTTTTCTGATTGACCCAGAACTGATTTCCACTTGGCAAAGCCTGTTATGAAGGTGGGCTAACACCTTTGCCCAGAAGCCCTGGTCCATGGGATGGCTTCATTCCTCCACACCCACTGGTGACAGCACTGGTATCAGCAGGTATCAGCTTGGGAGTGTTTGGCACTGCCTGGGAGCCTTGGCTGGGTGGGCGGCTCTGCTTTTTATAGAAAAACACGGTGATGTCTGGGAATCAGGCAAAAAGTTTGCCTCCTGGTCCTCACGGGTA
>NW_009260479.1:3363219-3398463 GCF_000687185.1 Egretta garzetta | reverse complement strand
AGGGAAGGAGGGGGCTGGCGGCTGATGAAGAGGAATTTGCTCTTGTGGAAGGGTTCAGTCCTTCCCTGATGTCCAGTTGGAGTGTGAGAAGTTTCTAGTTCCTCAGTATTCTGTCCCTTTTGTTTGCATTTAAAAGAAAATCCAGTTGGACATTTCACTGTGGCTCTTGTTGCACCAGTCTGGCAGGACACAAGACCAACCTTGGTAGATCTCTGCTACTGAGGGCATAGGGCTGCTGGGGCAGACACCTGCCTGCAGTTCTGAGCTTTGCTGAAGGATTTTTAACAAAGATTTCCCCTTTTCAGTGCTTCAGCATCCTTCCTCTTAGCCACTGTAATGCTGCTGTGTTACTAAGAGTTGGAGGCGCGTCTAACTGCTCCCACTGGAGGACCCTACTGCCAGCTGAAGCTCCCAGCCGCCGTGGTGAATCAAGTATAAGATAGATAAAAGGGTGCCCTGCAGGGCACAGGGATAAGACATTGGTAATCCAGCCAGGAGTGCAGATAGGGGAACGACTAAACAAATTGCTCTGCAATGCACGGTGCACATGTGTGTGCAAATGACTGGTTAATTCTAACTCCATTTTGCATTTCTTCTCCCTGGTGAGCATTGCTGACGTCCGATCTGTGTTCTTCGCTTGTTATTTCTAAGGAGTTATCAAGTTTAAGTGCTGTCTTTTTTTGTCTTACAAGAAGGGAATGCTTGAGCCTGTTGATTAAACACATCCCTTGCTTTTCCCTGTTCAGGCACAAATTTCCAGACTCAAACTCTGAATGTAATTTCTATTCCTCCCACACCATGTGCGTGTTGCAGAATTTTACCGTCACATTCCAAATCTTGCAGTAAAAAGTTTTGCAAGTTATTAACAAACAGGATGGGTACTTTTTTATTGGGCTGGGCTCTTTATTTTGTTCCATTTTTTGTAAATGAGGGATTCCAACCCTTGGAGATCTGGAGAAAAATAGGTTGAGGCAGGATTGCATGGATCAGTCACACTTCTTTGCACCGTGCTATCAATAAAAGTAAAACACAACATCCTAGATGACCTTGTAGAAATTTATATACCAAAATGGATAAGCATGTCACTCCGGTGAAAAAAGGGCAACCAAAAAGGTACTGAAACTATCTGATCTTATTACAGCATGTCTAGCAAACTGTGTATTACAGTGCAAGCATTGCTTCACTATTACACGTGTGTGCATGGCCATGACACAGTGTGGTGCACACATTATTTTTAATTCATAGAAGCATTAGCTGGGAAGCCATTAGGCACAGGGTTAAACTTGCAATGTGCATGCCTGTGAGCAGAGAAGCAATTGACTGATTTGCAGAGGACCTTTTAGAGGCTTAAAATAACTCTCAGGGCCAGGCTGTGAACCTCATTCTCCAGGAGATCCAACACTATTCACACATGTAGCCTCCCTGGCTTTACTGGAATTACTCATGGAAATGCTCACCAGTGGAAGTAGGTGGTGCACATTTTCACGGTAAATGCTTGTTTCCCTGGGTTTCTTGCAGCCAAGCAACACTGATAATTATAGTCACCCGCAGGTTTGAGACATGCAAAATGAGGCACTCAGGAGCCCTTCCCGGAGTAACTATACTCCTGGAGTTCCAGTTCCTGCTATTCTGAACATGGGCTTCAGGTTGCTCTCCTACCTTCCACATTCAGTCTGGACACTGGGTTTTCTTTTTCAAGCCATGACTTTGGGACCTTTCTGATTTCTAAGTGATGGATAAGGGGAGGTGGGAAACAAGGGCTTTGCCCTCAGTACTAGCCACATACCCTGTTTGTCACCCAAAAGATGGAGTGTATCAGCATGGCATTAGCACCCTCCTTGCCTCCTGTTTGCGTCCCACCATGGTGCAGTTGCTGTGGGGTTTCCTTATGAAGAATCAAAGGAGCCTCCATGGTGTGATTTATATCTTCAGTGGGCTGAATGCTCTCTGGAAATATCCCTTCCTTGAGTACAGGGGGTAACTGGAGTGACTGTGTTCAGGCCACACTCAGGTGCTTCATGGGTCTCATAGACCCTGAATGGGCCATTCTGATGCTCACATAGACCCCTCTACCAGTATTCCTGAGAAAGAAGAAAAGCATGAGTTGTCCACCCCTTACCTGCATTTCAAATGTGTGCAAATCTGGCCATTCTGGATCTGATAAAATGAACTTCTGAGTTCGGGATAGTGGGGAGTCTGGGTGCTGGGATGCCACTGTGTCCCTTAGGCAATGACCGGAGAGGAGAACCACACCAGCAGCATCTGTATAGCCACAGCCCAGAGTGGCTGAGTTGGGAAATCTGAACACAATCAGGAGGGGGCTTCTGCGAAGTGTCTCACTGATGGTAAATCCCCTGATTGTTCTTGGGGCTCAGTGCGGTGGGGAGTACTTTGGAGACAGTGCTGGGGTACCTCTGAGGAAGGGGCAGAGCTGTCATTACTCCAGAGAAAGCCACAGAGAGCAGCAAACCAAAAGCTGGTCTCAGGGAAGGACTCTTTATTCAATACTTCAGCTGGGGATGGTGCAGACCTCCTGGGTCTGCAGTGTCCCATAGAGATGGGGCTGGAGTTGGGGCCAGGGTGGAAGTGCCTGGGGGATCACATTGCCCGGTTAGCGTCTCAAGACTGAAACAAGACTACTGCAATGACTGCTGCCAGGACATCCTGGAGTTAGGGTCTTCAAATGAGATCACGTTCCTGATCTGCTCGGTGCTGGTCTTCCTAGCTTGACTCTGCTTTTCCACCTCCTGCCAATATTTTGACCCCCAAAACTGTTCCAGTTCTTTTAACTCTTTGTACTTAGTACTTGGAAATGAGAAAATATTGCACATCAAAGAGTGTCCAGGAGGGAAATTTCTGGAATTGCACTGAGGTTGCTAATGTTTTTCTATCCTTCTAGTGAATATATTCAGCCACCCTGAGTCTTTGGGCTGAAGTCACTGGACACCCCAGCCCTGTCCTTCCCAGGACAGCATCCGTTCATCTGCACAAGTTATTGGGGAGGACTAGTTGGGGAGCAGATGGAAACCATGTGCAAATCCATCGCTATGCTCCCGCCTGAGCTTTGGGCCAGAATCAAATCCTGTATTTGAGCAGCCTTCTGGCTGTGGAGGTGGCATAGGCAAGAAGCCGTGCAACTCAGCTCACAAAGACAGAGAGCAATAGCAGGAAAGATTTCATCACTTCCCCTTGGAAACCTCCACGTTTCTCTTCTCTTTATTCTTTTCCTTTATGCTGCTCTCGCCTCCCTTCACAAGAGTCCTGTGCAGCAAAGGGGTGAGTATCTTTGATATCTTTCTTTCCATCAAGCTGCAGATAAGAATAGAGGGAGATTCACCACAGCCTAGATGCACCCATCAAACTTCAGACATTTCACCGAGGCTCCTAAATTAGAAGCCTCATTGTACTGACTTACTGCTGTTTGTGCCAGCAGCATCTTGAGAAATGGAGAAATACTGGCATCTTGAGAGCATGATTCACCCTCCTCAGATGTGAATCCCTCTCCTGAGGTGTCTCTCTCTTCTCTGTGACTGTAGCTGGCACCCAGATAATGACAGTCCTAACTTCGGCGTCTCTGCCTACTATCAGGTGGGAAGCATCTGAGCTGAAATGCCAGATAAGCAAAACAGCCCGTCAGAAGTACGATGGGGAATACGAACAACATGATTGATTCAGTCTTTCTTGTGAGAGGGAAAAAAGTTATCAGAACTCTTTCAATCTGCTTCTGGGATGACGTTGGTCTTTTTTTTCATCTACCTCCTTGCCTTCTGGTAATCCACTTTAAGCAAGAGCAATGGCAGCTTTTTAGTGCTCACCTTTCAGGACAGCCAAGGAAAAGCACTCCCACTCTATCCCACTGCTGATGGATGAGGTGTCCACTGAAGAATCAAAACAAGAAAAAAAAAAAAAAAGATTAAAAAACCCCCCAAAGCCTACCAGTAGATAAAGTTTAAAATAAATGGTAGCTACTTCCCAGGAAAAGGACCTAATAGGAAACATAAAACCTCTTGAATGACAAACCTATATCTACCTTGCCAGCAGGTACCACTTTCCCAAAATATTGATGCTTTAAGCCTTAATCCATCTGTCAGAGGAGATAGGATACTTTTAAAAGGAAAACACTGCTCCAGGCTATTGGGGGGGAAATGGAATGGAGTATGTTAGCAAGATGTGTTACCTGTCTTCTGACAGCTAATGTATCTCTCTTCACGTTGCTGTGCCTTTGTCGTCTTTTGTTGCCAGATAAAAACAGAATCATTATGGATGTCCCCAAAGACAGCTTGGTAAATATGTACAATGCATTAAGTCCTAGATTCTCCTGGCAGAACCTTGGCACAGGGTCTGTATAGGGTCCAGGTATGTCTGCTCCATGGTTGTGTCTGGAGCCATTGAGAACAGCAGGACCTTAGAATGAATAAGGGGTTTTCTGTCTTGTTTGTAACAGTTCGCTCTTTTGCCTTTTTTTAAGGCTCTTCTGCTTGCATGCACGATCTGCCAAAGGCAAGGTAGCTTTGACTTTTAAAAGGCACTTAAGCTGTTTAAAACAGAACTGATGAGCCACTCAGGTTAAGGCACCATCCCCACAAAGTTATGGTCAGAGGAAAGCAAGACATCAAATGGAAAAGATGGTTTGGAAGAAGTGAAAGGGAAGCACATGGGTTTTCAGCTGGGGGCAGAAGAAGAGGACATCCTATCAAGACTAAAAAGCAAAGTAAATAAAGAAAAGAGAAGTAATTTTTTTTTTTTTTTAAGCGTGTATTTGTCTGGTGGTAGGACAGTGTGAAACCTTACATATAAATCATTCAGACCAGGATAACATGAATTTAACCATTCGGATAATGGTTTTGCATCATCTTCTTGCATTGAATATTAGGGTTCAGGAAAGACAGAGGAAGAAATAGTCCATGCCAACAGAAGTGATGAGACTGTTTTCAGGAAAAGTTGCTTTCAGTATCTTCTCACAGACAACTGGTTTCGGCTGCATTTTTCATTATCCACCTGCACAAGTTTTTCAAGCAATTTGTGCTCTGTGATTTGTTCTGCTGCTTGCTTGAGGGCATGGTCCCAGGTCACAGTTGTGTGAGATACAGGAAAAGCAAATGGTCCCTCAATGAGATATAAAGAAAATTCCTGGCTTGCTTCCACCCAAGAGAATTGAACTGTGGCCTTGCAGGTCACCTGCTGCGGTAGGACATGTGTGTTTGGGTTCACTTTCCAGCTCCACTACAGATGTCCTTTGTAATCCTGAGAGACTGGCTTTGGAGCATTTCTGAAATCCATGCTATTTAGTAGATCAACCGAACTGATTTTATCAGTCTCTTCTGGTCTTAAAATCTGTGCCTTGGCTTCACACTCTCATATTCCTTTCTTAAACCTCCCTTGGGCTGCACTATAGGATAACACATAGCCATTCCTCAAACTGGAACGACTGCCTTTATGGATATGATCAAAAATCTCAACACGGGTAAATCACCACTGCTCCACTGTAGGGAATCATGTAAAAGGTCTTACTCCCTTAAATGGATGCAAATCAAGGGCAGTTTAAGACAAGTTAAGTAAAGAATTAAAATGGTAGAAAGGTAAATATGGAGAAAGAGGAAAGAAAAGGATGTTGTTTATTACCAGTAGACAATGGTGTGATGATGCTTTAAGGGCCCTTACCGACCCCGTCCCCTTTATGATGTGACTTCCACCTTGGCAGAATGCACATAAAGCTGTAGCAGTTCAGGAAGGTCCCTTTCATGTCCAATTCTCACTGCATCACAAAGTGCTTTAAGATGCAAGATGACAGGAAATCCCGTCACTGGAAAGTCTTTCCATTGCATCCTGACTCTTGTCACATTTTGCTGAAGGCAGCTAGACCTCCACCTCTTTCCCAGAGCCCACCTACAAACTTTCACCAGCTCAGATATCCTGCTGCTTTCTTGCTCTCCACTTGCAGTGAAGCTTCTGCTTGGCATTTATTTGCTTGCCCATCTCACAGACTCATTTTCCTGAGCTTCTACTGGAGAATAGCCATGAGAAATCCTTCCACTAATATATTGGCACCTGGTCTCTCATAATCTTCTTGATATCTGTTTTTCTTGTGGTGTCTGTGACTTTGTTTTCCTATTCTCCTCTTTCTTCCCGCTTTTCACAGGTCCTTAAGACCTTTCCTTTCCCCTTTTATATCTCTCCATGACAAGTTTCCTAATTTCTGGGGGAATAAATTAACAATGCAAAGCCTCTCACAGTGGATGTCAAGTGATTTTTTTTTTCCCTTTTCAGCCTCAGTCTATAACTGAAAAAGAAGCTCCCACGAAGGCTACAATTCCTGCTAGAAATGCAAAGTTATTTAGAGGAGCAGGGCATATTGGCCACCGATTGTGGCTTTAATGTGTATACACACACGCACAGAGCGCTGTCCTGGAGACTACTGCTTGCACGCATCCAAAGCTCAAGTTAATCTTAATCACAGCACAAAGGGCCCAATATTGCAGGAGAATGGGTTTTTAAAGACATTTGAGGATGTGGTCTTAAGAAATGCTTGGTGACTGAGGAAAGATCCCGTCCAAAAGCAGTTGTGTCATTACTGCCATGTTGTACTTACAAGAATGGCCATATATGAAGGTATGTGTGTACTGAGTGTCCGACCAGCAGACTTCCATGGGCTTTGCTTCCTACCCTCAGGGACATGATCTTAGTTACAGACATGATCTGCAACAGTGAGAGACAGTCAGTCGCTATTGCATGGCCATCTCAGTTCTGGGGTCTATAAAGGACTGACAAATCAAAGTCTAGGTTTAGCTAGGAGGTGGGAATGGGGTTTAAAATCCACAAAAGAAAACCTCCTGGAGCATTAGCATCCCTGAGTTAGTTACAGAGAGATGGAAAAGAGTGGGATAGAGCTCAGAAAGGACTGGAGTCTTCCACACTTCAGTCTACTGTCTGCTTGGCACATGTATTAACAAATTAAAAAACCACTGAATGATCTTTTAAAAAGAGGAAAGATTTATGGGTAAGTGGCATTATATCCTCCCATTTGTTCTTAATGAGGACAGAACAAGTTTAAGAATATTTCCTGAGGTGTGTTGACTAATGTGTAGTGTATGTGTTTAGATCAAAGAATGGTCAATAAAATCTACAGTTTTCCATCTCTCAGTGGGTTTTGATTCTTTAGAGACATGGACAGTTCCCATGAATACTGTGCCTTTTGGGTTGACTCCATGCCAGAAGAACTTATGTATTGTGATTTCCATGCTGTATCGTCTTGACAAAGTCAGCCTTGAGAATTGTCCCCCGGTCATGTTTAGCCCTGCTCTGGGAGAAGGCAGGATGCCAGCAGCACCAACCGTCAGGACACATTGGGTCTCCCACTTTGTTGCTGATTTTCTGTAGTAAGCTGCTCGCCATCACTCGTATTTTCTGTTTTGCTTTTCCTGTCTATGGATGAATGCAGTCATTAAAGTCTAGGCTGATTTCTATGGAGACCATAAGTTCATCAGGACAGCGCTGGTGTCTCACGGTCCACACACACTGGACTTAAAACAGTTGGCACCTGCCAAAAGCTGGGCTGTGGTGCCTGGGATTGCCTTGAACTGATTTGTGCTCCTCTTCCTGGTGTCTCTGCCTGCCTTTCTGCAGACCCTTTGGGATCTGACCACATAGAGTGTATGAGCTTAATTAAAATTAGCTTAAAAACAGAAGCAGTTGAAAAGATGCGAAAGATGCTGGGGACACAGCTGGCAAATGCAGAGCCTCAAGTTAAACTGAATTTAAAAAAATAGGTTTAAATCCACTGAGAGTATCTACACAAGGGTTTCTACCAGTTTAAGTTAATTGGTTTAAAAGAATGCTTTTAATTAATCCTGTGTGTTCCTATAGGTGGATGAAACCTTCCTCGGAGGCAGTAGAAAGTGGCCAGCATTCTCAGACAGGGCTGATTGCAAGAAAAACCATTTAGCCATCCGTGTCCTCCTCCCGTGGGAGGAGCAGATAGCCCAGCCGCCGCACCAGGGATGCTGATTCAGATCCATGAAGTAGCATAAAACTTTCTGTGTCACCTGGGGTGAGCCGCTTAACATTTTAGCAATTTCTCTGTCATCGTCGTCGTCCCCCCCCGCCCAAGGATAATTGCATCTTATACCCTAGGGTGCCTCAGAATAAATATATAAAGCATGACGAGGGGACAAGTAATGGGGGCCGTGTTAAAACTACCCCTTCCTTTCTATGAGCTCGTTCTAATGATGTATATTGCTTTGCAGGGTAGCCACCGGCCATCCATTACTTTTCAGACAATGAAGGCATTAGATGTGTCACCAGAATGATTACTGCCAAACTTGTGATGTATTTTTTTATGAAATTTAAACATTTATGGTGCTTTGCAAAAATACAGTAAAAAAAAAAAAAATTAAAAACCTACAAACACTTCACCCTTAACATCTTTCAACAGATCTTGTGGTGTTGGGTGGAAAATGAATTTAACAGGATATTACTGTTCTCTTGCAATATTTGTGGTGTACAACAATATTATAGTTGGTGTTAAACTTTATTACTAGCCCTGTGATAAAATTAGTTCAATATTGGCTGCTTTTATAATGTGTTTTTACAATTGCAACATGGGATAATGCGATAGTACAAAAAAAAAAGAAAAAATTACAAACAAACCCACCCCCCCTAAACCCAAAAGCATGGAGTGGAGGAAAGGAACAGAAAGTTACATAGTGGGAAGGTACAGGACAGGGGTTGCATTTTAATGTAGGGTGCTGTGAAAATTTCTTTCTGGAATGGCTTGAAGCCAGAAGCAGCGCTTTTGATTATATTATATTGTTGAGGTTTAATCCAGCAGGCAGCTAAGCACCTCACAGCCGTTCGCTCACTCCCCCCACCCCCGCTGTGGGATGGGGGACAGAATCGGGAAAAAAAGAAAGTAAAATTCGTGGGTTGAGATAAAGATGGTTTAATAGGAGAGAAAAGGAAGGAAAAATAATAATAATAACAATAATGATAAAAGAACATACAAGTAATATGTTATGGAACAGCCCTTTGGCCAGTTGGGGTCAGCTGTCCTGGCTGTGCCCCCTCCCAGCTTCTTGTGCTCCTGGCAGAGCAGGAGAAGCTGAAAAGTCCTTGACTGGTGTAAGCCCTGCTCAGCAACAACGGAACCATCAGTGAGTTATCAACATTCTTCTCACCCTAAAACCAAAACACAGCACTGTGCCAGCTACTAGGAAGAAAATTAAGTCTATCCCAACAGAAACCAGGACACATACACAGGCTGATGACTGTCACAGTGCAAAGTGTCAAACAGGGAGCAGGCAGGAAAGGCAGGAGAGAGGCAGGAAAGAAGGCAATAATTTCACAGCGGTGACTAAGCCTAGTTTGCTTGGAGGAGAATTTAGAGCAACGTCATCATGCTGTCATTGGATTCCCGAGGAATAGAGGCTTCTGAAATGGGGCTTTTTGAGGTTATTTGTATTCCTAAATTGGGTGAGATTAACCTCAGAAGGGTTTAGTACATCAGGGTGGAAATACAAGTCTAAGCAGTGCTGTAGCAGCATAATCAGTGTGTGGCATCCAGACACCCAACCTGCAACACTCTGCCATGTTCAATCAGACATCTTCCCTTCGCTGCTGTGTCATCTGCTGTCTCATTTACAGAGCCTGTGAGCTCCTTTGGCAGATGCTGTCTCTTATTTTATGTTTCTTTTTTCAGCAGGATTTATTCTCTGCTGTTATTTTTGGTTACTGAGCTAGCATAGATCTTAGCAGAGCTTGGAGAGCCCAATTCTGAACCGGTGCAAACTGGGGAGCTCTACTGGAGCCGGACTAAGCAGGCAGAGAAAGAGGGCAGAAAGGCCTGTTTATGGCAATTGAAAATCTACGTCTGGAAGCTGTGACTTCAGAGTTGTGTTTAGGATGGCGTATCATAGGTATGTTGTGTCCTGCCATGTCCCCAGGTCACCCTTGTCTTAGGGATACCCAACCCTCAGGGAGCAGCTGACCCTTGCTGCACCTTGTCATAGAATAGAAGATGAAACCAGGGTCATATCCTGATTGGTATTATACTATTATATCATCTTCATTTTTTGGTGAAAGTAAGAATTTTACTTCTTGAGAATTATGGCATCTACTGGATGCCGCTATTAAAAGCAAGGCTGAAGCTGCACACACCAAAGAGCTGTTCTGTTGTCTGTGCAGAGCTCTGTGCTGATTTTGAAAGAAATTGCTGCTATAAAACTATTGAGCCAACCTGGCTCCAATGTTTCCTCTGCTTCAGCTTAATCTGTTCGCATGTTGGAGCACATCTCTAACAAAAAAGAGGGGAAGGTGGAAAGAATCTGGAAAATGTATTGCCGACATGAGCAGTGTATGCAGCCAGCAGAAGCAGCTATTCCTAGTAACGAGAGCTGGGAATAGTTAGGAACACTCACTGGAGAGTATAAAACCCTTTGGGCTTTGTTGGAAAGATACAGCGATACAGATATGCAGGGAGGAAGGAAGAAGGAAAATACGGCTAATGAAAAGGCATAGCAAAACACCAAAACTTGGAGGTGAAGTTCAGACATTCCCAAATTAGCAGCTAAGCTGCTAACTGCCCCTGGAAGCCTGGGCTGTGCTAGCCCTTACCTAACCCCTCCTGCACTGCAACCAGGGAGGGCTTTGCCCTGGACACCAGAGCTAGATCGCACCGGCACCAGCCTGGTATGATGCCCACTCTCCAGGCAAAAAAGAGAGCAGGACAGTTGTAAGGACCTGTTCATCAGAAGGATATCACTAGCAAAATCTGGGTCTAAATATGCTGTTGCAGTTTCTGGTGGTTCTAACAGGCTTTAAACTCTCTACAGTTACATTCTTTTGCTGTTCCTAGATACGCAGGCACTTAAGTTTTTCCAGACCATGCACCCTTGTCACCCTAGCTGGTCCTGAAAGCCTCTTGTCCCTGAGACTCTTTCTCTCCTCCAACCAAACCATGCAGAAGATCTGGGTCCGTGCATTTATTTTTTTTTTTGAAGCAAATTTGTTTGGCTGTGAATTGCCACATCCTCCATGGCGTCCAGTCTGTTGTGTACAGCTGAGTTGCATTCCATCAGGTGGGTTTCAGAGAGCAAGGCAGTGGATTGGAGGGCAGTATCATTCCTTGCTCAATGATCTTAGGGGTCTTTTCCAACCTGAATGATTCTATGAGCGACATTTAAAGTAGAAAATAGCATTGCTGTTGATGATTTGCTTAAAAGTAAGAGTGGCTGAAGGGTACATGAACATGTAGGTGGAAAAGATTTAAAATGGTGAATAATTAAAGCCTGCAGATAAACTGTGTGTTTATTGCTGTAATGGCCTTGGTACTGCTTCCACCCATGGCTGGAATTGGTGGGATGCTTAAGGTATGCTGAAGTGGAGAAAACTTCTTGAAGTGGATGGTCCTTCACCATAGATGTATATTTGACCTATCTTGCAGCACTGTCCATTGCAGAAAGTGCAACCAGAAGGACTGACTTCACACCTTGGTGCCACCGGTGGACCTGAGCTAACTGCAGACCGAGGCTGCTGCTGGGCGCCACTGTCCTCTCTCTGCTCCTGAATGTGCATCCAAGAGAGGTCTATCTCCATCTCCCAGCTTTTTCATTGGGCAGGGTATCTCCAACTCACTCTGGTGGCCAGAGTCCATATCTGTCCTCTCCACCCCTTCTCCAGGCTCTCCTGGAGCCGCCAGCAGCCTGCAGCGTGTAAGAGTAGGGGCAGGGCTGCCTTACCCTCAGCCCCCAAACACAACCACCCCAGGGTGCCCGCCATACCGCGGGAAGCGAGGCCTTTTCCGTGGTGATTAGGAACACAAAGAGCTGTGCCCGGCAATTAAAGAGAGGCTGTGGGACTGTGACAAGCATGACTGGAATTTGGAGCAGACAAGCGCTAAAATCATCCATGGCCACTGCCTCGGCTTTATGTTTCAGCAGCATGTTTTAAAGTTGGGTTACATATTTTGTTTATTTTTTTTTAATTGTGGATTTTTTTTCCCCCCCCAGCTTTCTCAGGCAGTTGAAATGAAGCTATGGTACTGCATCAGCTCGTGGTGGAGGCAGGAGTGTTTGCAGAATTTAGACCTGGAGTAAAGAACTGGGACCTAGAAACTAACAGTAATGAGAGTGCGTCCTTTCAGAGACAACCATCAGGGAGAGCAAATCAATCATGCCCTGCCCTCCGCTGGGACCAGTGAGTGATTGATTCAGCTCCTGTCAGCTGCCCTTATGGACAGGGATGTGCGTGAACATGAAAGGAGCAGAACAAAGGCCCCATTACTGCAGTGGGCAGAGAGAAGGCTCCCCTGCTGCTTGATGCATCTCTCTCCTCTAAGCTATTGCAGCCTCCCTGTCTTTGTCCTCCTTCCTCCTCCAGTGCTTTGATCCATCCTTCCCCTCCTTTCCAGCCAGCCTGACCCTGCTCCCTTTTTCCAGTTCCTCCCAACTGCGATGTTTTCTTGTCAGGCAAGTCCTGATAACCTCGAGACTACTATTCCTGGCCAATCCTTGTGGTCAGTTCTTTCCCATCTACTTTTTCTCTCACCAGCCCCATTCTTAATACAGAATCATAGAATGGTTTGGGTTGGAAGGGACCTTAAAGATCATCTAGTTCCACACCCCTGCCGTGGGCAGGGACACCTTCCCCTAGACCAGGTTGCTCAAAGCCCCATCCAACCTCTCCTTGAATGCTTCCAGGGATGGGGCATCGACAACTTCTCTGGGCAACCTGTTCCAGTGCCTCACCACCCTCAGAGTGAAGTATTTCTAAATTTTCCCTCTTTCAGTCTAAAGCCATCCCCCCCTTGCCTACCACTACATGCCCTTGTAAAAAGGCCCTCTCCAGCTTTCTTGTAGGCCCCCTTCAGGTACTGGAAGGCTGCTATAAGGTCTCCCTGCAGCCTTCTCTTCTCCAGGATGAACAGGCTCGATGCTCTCAGCTTGTCTTCATAGGAGAGCTGCTCCAGCCCTCTGATCATCTTCATGGCCCTCCTCTGGACTCGCTCCAGCAAGTCCACATCCTTCTTATGTTGAGGACTCCAGAGCTGAATGCAGTACTCCAGGTGGGGTCTCACGAGAGTGGAGTACAGGGGACAATCACCTCCCTTGACCTGCTGGCCATGCTTCTTCTGATGCAGCCCAAGATAAGGTTGCCTTTCTGGGCTGCAAGCACACATTGCCGGGTCATGTTGAGCTTCTCATCAACCAACACTTTCAAGTCCTTCTCCTCAGGGCTGCTCTCAATCCATTCTCCACTCAGCCTGTATTTGTGCTTGGGATTTCCCTGACCGAGGTGCAGGACCTTACACTTTGCCTTGTTGAACTTCATGAGGTTATCATGGGCCCACCACTCAAGCCTGTAAAGATCCCTCTGGATGGTATCCCTTCCCTCCAGCATGTTGACTGCACCACACAGCTTGGTGTTGGCAAACTTATTGAGGGAGCACTCAATCCCACTGTCCATGTCACTATCAAAGACGTTAAACAACGCCAGTGCCAAGACTGACCCCTGAAGAATGCCACCTATCACTGGTCTTCACTTGCACATCAAGCCATTGACAGCAATTCTTTGAGTGTGACCTCCAGCCAATTCCGAGTGTTCCATCCGTGAAATCCATGTGTCTCCAATTTAGAGACAAGGATGTTGTGTGGGACAGTGTCAAATGCTTTGCACAAGTCCAAGCAGATGACATCAGTTGCTCTTCCCTTATCCACCAATGCTGTAACCCCATCTTAGAAGGACACCAAATTTGTCAGGTATAATTTATGTTTAGTGAAGCCATATTGGCTGTCACCAATCACTTCTTTATTCATCAACCCGTTTCTGAAAGGATAAAAAACCCCAGGCTTTTGGGGATTCATTACTGGTGATGCACGGGTCTCCAAGTTCTTTCTTGTGGTTCCCAATGTCTCTCTCCTTCTGGGAAGCTCCCACTTTATTTATTTGTCTTGGGTAAGACCAGGGAGCTGAGTCACATAAGTGGAATGGAGCATGGTTATTTTGGTTTGAAAAGAGTTTCTGTCCCTTCCCACTGCATAGAGAAGTGTGAAGGGATGAAAATTTGCCTGTGATTTTTCTTCCCTAAACTTCTTGATTTCACCCACATTATTCATAGTCCCTGGCTCTTCCCCCTCAGGACTTTTCTGGGCTCCTGTTTCTGAGGACCCTCAGAAAACTGATGGCTGAATCCAGCAGTGCCCAGACACAAGCTAAACAGTGCAAGGGGCATGGTACTGCCTGCCCCACTGCCAGCCAGCTGCTTGACGCTAACCCGCTCCTCTGCTGCCTGGCTGGCATGGGTTTGGCACTTCAAAGATGGTGTGAAGCTTCATGCTGTAACATCTCAGGTACCATCTGAGACCAAGCACCTGTGGGAGTCATGTCCCAGCTCCAACTGTCCCCAAGTGTGGGTATTGATGAATATTGAGTGCATCCAGCTTGAGTTCACAGCTTGCTGTGTCTTGGGTGCTGTTTTCTCTAGGACTTCTAGTCTTCCCAAAGGAGAATGCAGATGCTCAGAGCTCTGGCAGCCAAAACCTCCTGCTGCCCTGCTTGGCCCAAATTTGGCTTGTGAAGATGGGTTGCCCCAGTGTTCATTTTTCTGTTGCTGTTTGATCCAGGAACAAGAACCAGAGCTACAAGCATAGCCTCATAAGGCCAGGGGAATATCTGACACTCAAGGATATTTGGAGTTCAGTATCCCTCTACTTCCTCCAAAACATGTGGAGTGGCTCAAGGTAAGGAAGAACATCAACACCTAGCCCGTCCTCTGTTGATTCGAAGGACAGTCCTCCCTTTAATATGTCCTTTCTTCCTTGTCTCTGTTTAATCACTGCTCCATTACTCATTCAGTCTAAAAGAGGTTTCTGGGAATGTCGAGTGAAGAATTTTTATTTCTCCAATCCACATGCTCATGCAAGCTCAGCAAAAATCCACCGGTACAGAGAAGCATGGTTAGTATTCTGCAGCTCCATGGGTAGGCTTTGAGGGTTTTTTTTTTTCCCCTTCATCTTTGTGTGGACACACACACGCACAAGGAGAGGGCAAAGGCTAAAACCTCAGAGGGGCTGCTTACAGTTTCATCAATATTTCATGATTAAGAAGGTGACAGAATTCTGCTTTATTTAATAAGAATATTCCCTAGGTAGGTCCTGTTTTCCCAGCCTGCTCCTGTAATTACAAACTGTTTGTGCATTAGCTGAGCAGCTTCACTGAATTGTCTCCCCCTCAACTGTTTTAAATTAAAGGGTTGACTTTTGCCTTGGTCAGACCCATGCTTTTCTTGGAAACCAGTGACATTTTTCATAGTTGTTTTTAAGTGAATCAGGAAGGGGAGAAAAGAAAGCATGAGAGAGAAACTGGGTGCGATTGGAGGAGCTGAATTTCATCCCCTCTGAGCACAGCTTGCTCCCATGAGCATGCGAGCATCAGGCTGTAGTAGTCAAAATGTCAGAAAAGACTCTCTAAATTAAGGATTGTAATCACTGCTCCTACCAGCTGGATAGTTGATGGCCTGCAGAGAGGTGGGGATGGAGTCCTGTAAACCACCACTGCAGAGCAGAAGCTGTCACTGACTGTGGATTACACTAAGTGTAATGGGCCGGTACCTGGCTGGCTTCTCAGGGCTGCCACAAAATACCATGCTAAGAGCAGGTCTATTTGTTCCTATGCTTGGTGTTTTGCAGGTCCCTGGTGTTTTACAAAGGAAGTATGGGGAGCATAGCCTTATTTTGAGCTCCCAAGTTGGAGGCCAGAAGGGGCTACAGAAAAGCACCCCAGGTCCTTGGCCCCCCTGCACTCCTGCAGCTCAGGCTGGGGATGGATGCAAATGGGGACAGGTCATGCCCATAGGTCTGTTGCGACACCATGGGAGCATGTAGTGGTGCAAATAAGGTGAAAAGGAGAGCTTGAGCCTCCTTAGCACTCCATCTCTCATCTCAGTAAATTTGTGGTAGTTTAAGAAGTGTTTCTGTTGCTGGTTCTGTGTTAGCTCATCTCCATCTCCTGATGCTTTGGGGCACAAGATGCATCAGGGGCAAGCACAGGGGTTCACACTGGGGACTTTGGTCTATGAGGAACTCTTCTTGGCTGGTGTAACACACTTTCTTTCAACTTTTGGGAGAAAAGCTGTTTTCCCTTTGGACCAAGTGATGGACTTCTGGGCCTTAGAAACTCTGTAGCCCTTGGGATTACCCCCCTTAGCAGGATATGTTTCATTAGCATCTCCAAGGGATGCTGTCAGCTTGTCTGGAGGTGTCACCAAAGGAAGGCTCGGTCCTTTCAGGCCTTCCCACCATGTCATCTGCTTTAGTCCACGCAGCACAGCCATGGGTTAAGTGAAGCAGTGTTTGCAGTATGGACATGGCAAGCAAATGACAAGGTGAGCCACAGCGGGGTGAGGGAGGACGTGGGCAGAATGATGGGAGGTGGCTTCTGCTGTCCTGCCTCCTCACATTCATCTGACTTCTTTGTTCCAGCCTTAGGAGGGCAAATTCCACAGGAGATCAGTGATTCACCCTGCGGCAGGATCAAAGCAGCCTCATTCCCCACGTTCATGTCTGCTGTTTGGATTCTCTGGCACGGGGACAAAGTCAGGATTTTCCATCAGCTGGGGCACTGAAAGCCGTATGTGTTCATATATGTGTATGTCTCTATTTGGCTTCTCGCGTGTCTAATACTGGCTGGGGGTGTCCACCATTCCTTCTGCTTGGGGCTCTCTCATCTATCTGGCTGCCTGTTTTTATGAAACGTGGAGGAAATGCTTAGCTTTGGGAATGCTTCTTCCTTTCATACTTGGTGGGAAGCAACCACTGGGTTCAAAAGTGATTTGGGATGAAAACACACAGGCTATGATTGCATAAACAAGCTAGAAGTGACCCTTCAAACCACTTTTCAGTGTCACAACTCCCAGCTTACCTCCCAACAGGATCTAGAGTGCATTTTACCAAACTGTGATTTTTTTTCCCCCCGTTTAACTGAGTATCTGAATACGTGTAGTTGGAAATGCTCGGTCAGCGGCAGGAACATGTGCTGTGAGTAAAGGAAACGAGTCTGATGTGAACATTTCTGCTCATTGGTCTTTTCTCTCTGAACACCGTCCATCACAGCAATCCCTCCTTCTCCTGGATAGTTTTCCCTCAGCCAGCACCACATGGAGTCAGTGTGGTGCAGCAATAGGATCTGAACAAACAGAAAAAAACCTGATCTGTGCCTATATATTCCGGAGAACATTTAAGACATCCCAAAAATGTCCTCTGGGGCCTGGGGACATCCTATGCTAACCTTGAACATATGGTCACCTTGTGGGGCAGCAGTATGCGTGGCTCAAACCAACGGGCAATATTATGGCCCTCAGCTGCCTACATTGAGCTGGGACTCTGGTGATGTGGGCTGGGGTTTCCACCTTCTCTGTACTGCATCTTTCCTTTGGTAAAATGGTGTACTGTTACCGACCTTCTGTAAGGTGCTTTGGGGTTTTCAGCTGGGAAGTACTCCATGGAACCTGCGTTTTATTGCGAAAAATGGTGATCATTAAGTTCAGAAGGTGACGAAAAGAGCAGCTGGGAGTTCAGCTGTCATCTGCAGGCAGTGATATGCTGAAAAGCTAATGTCATTCAATGGACACTGAGATGGTTCTGAAAGCTCCTGCTAAGCAAAGGCAAGAAGGGAGTGACTCCAAGAGGCTGCAAAGGCTTCTTTTGTCTGTGGCAAGTCACGAGTTAAACATGAGCTGGGATTAGGCAGATTTACTGCTCCAGGTACAGAGAACAAATACCAGGTCCTAGAGGGTAGGACATGACAGGTGGGGGAAATGCTCAGCCTTTTCTTCTGAGACCAAAATTTACTAATGAGGTTACCCTCAGAAAAAAGGTCATCTGGGTGAGCTGTTTCACAGGCTCAGGTTCAACTCTCGTCTTGCCCCAGGACATGGGTTTGCTTTTAATGGAAGCCTTGAAACTAAAATAATAATAATAACAACAATACTAACTGGTTGGCTGCTGTTTATACTCTAACTGAGAGCTTACGGCTCAGCGTGTTTGCCGTTATTTCACAGCTAATTTCCCTATGTTCCTGTAGGTGGATGAATTCATACCATTTGTTATGAGCTTTTTGGAGGTGGGGAGGCAGCTGGGGTCACTATGAGGCACAGGCTGCAGGGTGTTGTACCTGAAGCAGCTCTGCCTCACAGTCCCCTCTCACAAACTCTCCTCCTCCTCCACACCCTGCAGCCGCAGGGGTACCACCAGCAGCACACGACAGCAGAGGGACAGTGCACCCTGCCCCGTGGAATCGAGATACACAGCGAGCTCAGAGCTTGCCTTGTGGCCTACTACTCTTCTCAAGGTGATGCTCCATGCTCCCGCCTGCAATAGAGCCTCAGCACAGATTTACAGGCTCTCCGTGGCTGATTTTAGAGAGATCTGCTAAAAAAGGCCATCTTTAGAGTGGCTCAAACATATTGGACCCCTCTCTAGCTAGTGCTATAGTGAAGAGAAAGGGTGTTCATGGCTGTGTTTGATCCCTGAATAGGAATAAGGAGGAGTAAAAACATGTACGTATTGGGGGGATATTCATATACCTGAGCTAGGAAGCCAGGTTCCCTCAGGGGCAGAACTATTACAAGTGGATGCTGTTCTGCAACAGCTGTATAAGGGACCTCCAGTTTAATTAGGCTGAATAGCCCCTTAGCAGATGCATAAGTGGCTCAGGAGTATCAGCAACAGCTGGACTTCATGCACCCACATGAGATGCAGGACAGTCACCCAGGGGCACAGAGAACCCATGGGGGTCTCTGGAAGAAGCTTTCAATTTGCTGTAGTGGCTTCCTGAGCTGTCCTGTGGCTCCCAGTCCCATGGCTGATCTGCAAGGTCAGATTGACACCTGCTCCTGAGCAGTACAGGAAGATGAATTTGCAAAATCAGAGTCTTGGATGTTAGGGGAAAGGGGGGAGTCTATCTGCTTCCAGGCATGTCATTTGTGGGGTTTTAGTCCTGCAGGCTCATCACTTGTTTTGGCTAAGTGAGATTCTGCTACATGGTGGGGCAAGTCACCAGCTCAGAGGGCTGCTGCTGGACCTGGGAGCAGAGCTGAGTGCCCCAGAGAGCCTCTCTTGTGCACCACAGCAAGGTCTGAAATCATTGACTGCATCCATGGGCAGGCAGGTCTCTGATCTCATGGGATAACCCACCAACCACTCTTCAGTCCTGTAGGCACTAAAGCATCTCTAGGACCTTAAAAAGGTGTCTAGCCCTCTAGGGGAGTCCCCAGCTTCTCAGCCTCTCTGTGCCCCATCTGACTCAGGGTGTCTCTGGAGAAGAATCATAGAATCATAGGTTGGAAAGGGACCTCAAGGATCACCTGGTCCAACCTTTCTAGATAAGAGCACAGTCTGGACGAGATGGCCCAGCACCCTGTCCAGCTGAGTCTTAAAAGTGTCCAATGTGGCAGAGTCAACCACTTCCCTGGGGAGATTATTCCCATGGTTGACTGTTCTCATGGTGAAAAATTTCCCTCTCATGTTCAGTTGGAATCTCCTTGGTGCTGTGCTACAAAGGCTGCAAAGATGAGCAGCAACACTTGTGTGCATGCCCATGGGCACAGCCCATTAGCACAGGTTACTTGTCTCACCCTCCTGAGAGCATTTTTTTTCCTGCTTTGAACGCACAGGCAGGATTTTTTTCTGTAATTTGAAAAACAGCGCTGACTGGACTAGAAGTGGAGCAACCTGGGCATATGGGCTTGTGAAACTGTCTGTGGCATAGACGTGGTCAGCAACGGTGGAGTGGTAGGGCAACTCTTCCAAAAGATGCATAAATATTTCCAGTTCTTCCATCCGTGCCTGTCTCACACCAGCCAGAAAACAGCAGACTGATACCCATGACTGCAGAAATACCAGGCATCCCCGGAGTTCCCCAAAGCCTTTTAGAAAGGCAGTCTAGCTAGGAAGGCAGAAGTCATAAGTTATTTTCCCTTATAAAGACGATACAGAATGGTTGGGTCTTGCATAGTTTGTACCCAGCTCTGAAGCTCTGTTTGTGCTGATGACTCAGTTTACTGCAGTGATACTCACTGGGAAAATGAAAAAAAAAAAAAAAAAAATCCCTCTGAGAATATAATTTCTGAGAAGAGATGGGCTCACCTGAAAATCAGCTGTTGGTTAGCAGAACTCGATCTGCTGAATCATGTCTTTGTGCAGGCTGAGCTGATCTGCGGTGACCTAGGGAGGTATTTTGAATCTGAATGCAGAAAGCTTTGGCATCCCTGCGCTGCTACAGAATCCTTTAAAACAAGTTTCATCGAGAGCAGTTGTTACTGCGAAAAACTCTGCCTCCCTTGCAGTATGTTTCGTGAAGTCAAGGTCTAGGAGAAAGTTACATAGCAGACAGTAAATCCCACCTACACTTTTTTTTTTTCTTTTTACAGACAGATGTCAGTGCCTTTGAGTGTATGCTACTTTTCAAAGTGGCTTTGTAAGCTGATAGCACATTCTTCCGAGGCTACACAATACTTAGCACTGCTCTAACAATTTTTATCTTCAAAGGGCTCTCCCCTGTGCAAAAGGAAAGTCAGTCTCTTCCCTGAAGAATTTCAAACCTGAAAAGACAAAAAGGGGTTAGTGGAGAATGGAGCTACATGAAGCAGGTAGACAGCAGTTCACTTGCCATAAACACGTCATTTTTGGTTAACCTGAGATTTGGCAAAATCATGCCACATTTTCAAGGTTTTTCACCCCCACAGAATGAAAGAAAAACATTTTTGAAAATACTGCGGTCTTGCACCTTGCTGTTTGCAAAACCAAAACTTTACATCCTGAATCAGTATATTTGCCTGGAAATGTAATTAATTTTTTCTTCCAAAAAAGTATAAAAATTAAAAAAAAAAGAGAGAGAATGAAACAGATATTTTATTTTGGATAAAGTGAAATAATCTCTATGTTTCCTGGTTCAGCCACTAAATCAAGAAAAATAAAATCAATGCTGGGAAGAGCTTTTATAAGAGAAAAACATGATAACGCCTCCCACAAAATGGAGAAACAAAATGGTGGTGGATATCGCTGCACTGATTTTTATGGTCGACCTTCTGGCTACCCTTGCCCTTCCCAGACTCATGCCATGCATCAAAGCCAGCTATGCTATACTCATGATTTCTTAGGCACAGCCCTTGGATGCAGCTGCATTCCTTCATTTCGTGAAAACCAGGACCCTCGCAGGAATGGGTCTGCAGAGCACTTGAGTTTCTGAACTTCTCTTGCTTAAAGATCAACAGACAGCAGAAGGAATGCAGAAACTCCTGGAGGTAGTAAAAAAATACTGCGGGATGGGTGCTGCAGATCACTTTTGTGGTATGATCCTGCTGGATATGGGTAAGTACCACCCCATAGAGGCTGTGCTGGGCAGTTCTGAGATGTGAAACATCAGCCTTCATCACAGGAGAGCCCTCAGGTTTGGGTTGGGCAGCAAATGCGTTGAGAGTTTTAGGTAGCTGGTTGCCAGATAGGAGCTTGAAATTCATCTTAAGAATCAGTGGAGACACAGTAAACAGCTGTGTTGATTGGAGGGAGAATCTGGACCCTCGATAGGATCCCAGTCTATTGTGTTATGGTTAGATAACTACATGAGGTGTTTTCTGCAAATGAGTTTGGCAATGACCAAGGAGGATGAAGCAGTTCCTTGCTGGAGGAGTGTGGAGAAGTTGAAGTGTGCCCTCAGGTGCATTGATTCAGGAACATGTAGTCTCCTTGCTTGCTTTGAGATGGCACCAGTGTTCAGTTTGTGGATCCCAAGCTCCATTGGCTCCTCATTTATAGTTGAGGCTGCTTGAAGGGACCATGAGGTCGTCTCCTTGTCTCCTAAAGCAAAGAGCCTAAACATGGTCTTATCCTAGAAGGAGGGGAGTTTTGGGGATCCTCCCATCCCACAAAGGACTCATAGTATGAAATCCATCCTCCACCAGTGTTTGCATGCCCTGCTGTAGACAGAGGTTGTACAAGGGTGCTTGAGAGCATGGTGAGACTAAGTAGTGGGACCTTCCCTTGCCTTACAGCATCCTTGTTCTGCACACGACGATAACAGCTCACACTGCAAATTTACAAAAGAAGCAATGAAAGATCACCAGGAGTACTCTGAGAAGCCCCAGCATAAGGCCTCAGCCTTAAAATAATTAGTATTGATTTGCTCCAATAACTCTGGCTGAATGTGATAGTTCCACAAGCTACATCTGCCTAGAGGCTTTGTGCTCAAAATAGCTTCCTTTTCCGCTCTCCTTCAGCTCCCGCTTCCTTCGCTCCTCCGAATCACTGCAGAGGAGCATTCTGCAGGGAGCTATGGGGAAAATCCCATTATAGACTGTGTGGGAGCACATAAGATTTTCAAGAAAGTGAGCCAGGTTAAGTTAGGTTTGAGTATTAGAAGACAAGTTACTGAAAACCAGGCCACACTTCCACGGTGTCTCACGGCAAACAACCAAAATCAGTGCTGACAAAATCAGCTCCTTTAAAACTTTGTTTGAGAGGAATAAACACCCAGTTTTCTTCAGACACTACAAAGCTGGCTGGAAGTGTTGGTGAATAAGTTTTTAAAAATCCCCATTGCTTACCATCGCTGCGCTAATAGGAGAATAATACACCCTGGTCTTATCTTTTCGGAATATAATCCCTGCAGAGTGAAGACATCCATTTGTATTTTCCCATTAGCGACTGGCACAGTGGATGCAACAGAAAGTTTAATTATGATTGGGCTGGGGGAGATGAGAGAGCCAGAAAGGGGAGGAAACAGTTACAGAACTGACCACTGTTTCTCCTCTTCCTCCTCGCCTGGTGTCTCAGGCAAGTTTCTCATGCTTCTCACCAGACTGAAGGGGAAGGCTTTTAAAGAAAAATTTGGGGGAGGTTGGAAGAAAATTGGTTCAATGTGTTCTGTAAGTTGGTCTCCTTATGCAGCCGTTACCCACTATATTGGTTACCTTAAAGTTTTTCTGACTTGTGCAATTACTGGCCTCCAGGGAGACTGAAATAACAGATTGCACAACGCGATGCTGGGGCCGTCCCTGGGCTCCAACTCCTTCCTCCCATCGCTGGGCATGCCTCAACCCCCACGTACATTAATACACTCCAGGGTGTCCCATAACAAAGATTTGGGGATTTTTTCCCCCTATTTTTCTATTTGCAAAGCCCAAAGAAATGAAATAAAATAAATAAAGGCTCAAAGCTTCCAGTATAATGATATAAATCATTGGGCTGTTATGTAGTAAAACAGTCATGTCCTGCAATACGTGCTCATACCATTCTTATGCACTTTTGGGAAACAACCCCACTCTCCAAAAGGAGGAAAGGCTCTTCCCAGAGTCTTCCCACAATGCATGCTCCCAAAAGAGAGAGCAAATCCTGCTAGGCAGCTAAGGAGAAGCAAAATTTGGGTTTATGATTTAAAAGAATGAATGTTATGACAGGAATACTTACCATGCAAATGAAAACTTAGATGTAAGGTTGTAGGGGATGAAACTGTACCAGCATCCAGATGCCAAAATGTGAGCTACTTTCTTGAAAATCTGGCCTCTAGTGACCTCCTCTAATGAAAATGTGGGGACTTTGACATTTTTGGGTGGGATTCAGCTCACAGATTAAGGCATACAAATTTAGATGTCCAGCTGTCTGAATTCCCATTATAGTTAATGGAGGTCAAGGATGTCATACAGTTGTCTAAACATAGACATCTAGTGTCATTTTAAATGCTGTCTGGTATCCAAGGTATCTCCTTGGGGCTGGCAAAAGTTACCCAAAATTTATGGGAAACCTGCTCCCCTCCAGAGCAGCAGCTGGGAACCAACCAGGACACCCCAGAGCCTCTAATGGCACCAGATACCTCTTTTATGCAAAATAATTTATGCCCTGATCAGTATTATGTAGAACTAGGAAAAATGGACTTCTACAGATGATCAGCATTGACTAGATCTCCATTGGCTGTAAAAGAAATTAAACATCTTGCTCATAACACACCTAAATTTAAGAATCAATCTGATGCTTGATCCCATAACTAAGAGCTGATTCCTTCCTTTTTCTGCCTACACAAATCATAGAATCATAGAATCATTTAGGTTGGAAAAGACCTTTAAGATCATCAAGTCGAACCGTTAACTTAACCCTGCCTTCTCACCACTAAACGCTGTCCCTAAGCACCTCATCTGCCCGGCTTTTTAATTCCTTCGGGGATGGGGACTCCACCACTTCCCTGGGCAGCCCATTCCAATGTTTGACAACCCTTTCTGTGAAGAAATTTTTTCTTATGTCTAACCTAAAACTGCCCTGGTGCAACTTCAGACCATTTCACCTCATCCTGTCGCCCGTTACCAGGGAGAACAGACTAACACTCACCTCTCTACAGCCTCCTGTCAGGCAGTTGTAGAGGGTGATAAGGAGATAAGGACTCCCCTCAGCTTCTGCTTCTCCAGGCTAAACACCCCCATTTCCCTCAGCCGCTCCGTGTAAGACTTGGGCTCCAGACCCCTCACCAGCTTTGTGGCTCTCCTCTGACATGTTCCAGCAATGCAATGTCTTTCTTGGAGTGAGGGGCCCAAAACTGAACACAGCATTCGAGGGGTGGCCTCACCAGTGCCCAGTACAGGGGCACCATCACTTCCCTACTCCTGCTGGCCACACTGTTCCTCATATAAGCCAGGATGCCCTTGGCTTTCTTGGCCACCTGGGCACACTGCTGGCTCATATTCAGCCGGCTGTCAAACTGTACCCCCAGGTCTTTTTCCACCAGGCAGCTTTCCAGCCCCTCTTCCCCAAGCCTGTAGCGTTGCATGGGGTTGTTGTGAGCCAAGTGCAGGACCTGGCACTTGGCCTCATTGAACCTCATACAATTGGCCTCAGCCTATCAATCCAGCCTGTCCAGGTCCCTCTGCAGAGCCCTCTTCCCCTTGAGCAGATCAATACTGCCACCCAGTTTGGTGTCATCTGCAAACTTGCTGAGGTTTCAATCCTCAGTCTCCTCACCCAGATCATTGATAAAGATGTTAAACAGAACTGGCCCCAACACTGAGCCCTGGGAAACATCGCTTGTGACTGGCCGCCAACTGGATTTAACTCCGTTGACCACAACTCTCTTCATAACCCAAATGGAGCAGCCCTGGACTCCAGACTGGTGGCCCCTGTCCCAAACCCCAACACACTGCAGCAGAATGGCCGGGAAACCTGTTAGGTCTGGTTCCTCTGGGAGCTCTTGGCTGGTTCATGGGGTGACAGTGACAAGGACATGGCCCAGATTGCTCCAAAGGGACCAGTGTCACCATGGAGCAGCCGGGTGGCCAAACCCCAGAATGGCTCTGGGTCACAAAACTCTGGAGCAGCCCATGCATGTCTCCCTATGTATATCCTTGTCCTGGCTTTTCTCTTCTGCTGTGATCTGTTTCCATCGTGCTCATATTATCCAGGTTTCAGGTGCTGGTGATGGTGCTTTCTTTCCCTTGGAAGTAAGTTTTTTGCTTAATTTTAAGGCTTATATAAATTAAACAGCTAAGAAAGTGTATATGAATATGACCTCATTTTTCCCTCCTACCTCCCCCCACACACTTCCCCAGTTGACATGTTTGTGCAAATGTTGGAGATGAATAACGTAAATAGACTTCTTTAACAGTGATAGCTTATTAAAATAGCATGGGTGTGTGAACTTCTATCGCTAACCGGGAACCCTGCTGCTTACCAGTTGCAATGCCATGCATGCATTATTCAGTAGCTGAAAAAGCCCATTGTTCCCATGTTCTGGAATTAATCAGTTGAGTATGAAAATTACCTGTCACCAAAATATCATGTTTACTCAGTCCATCAAAACAGCCTGCTCTGATGGCAGTTGGATTTCCTCCGTAGAGCGTTATGTGTTAAAATACATGTTTATAAATGCAACAGAGACCTAGCGGTGTTGAGGAGAATGCAAGGAAGCGAACTTTTTCATCTGTCTTGCGTACTGGAGTTTAAAACCTGTTGTGGAGGGAAGAAGGGTAAAAAGCATGGAGCAAGGAGCACCTGTGAGTTATAATTCAATCAATGTGAAATGCACAGTGTTATTGTGACAGATCTAAATCCGACTTTCAAGCTTAAGGGTTTTCCAGCTGCAGCAGAAGCATGTGGAGCCCTTGACTTCATTATTTTGCTTCCATGCCGTTTCTGAGCTCTGGTACTTTACTGTAAGCTGGAGCCTTTCTTCCGTTCCTCTTCTCTTGGCCCTTGACCTCTTCACTACGTTTGCTCCTCTTGTTGCCAAAGTGAAAGTATTTGAACATCTGGCCTTGCCTATTTTCACCACTCTGCTGTATCAGATTAAGGAGGCCCAAGGCTGAACTACACCGTGGCACATCTCAAAAGGCTATTGTGGACAGTCTGACGGAACCGAGACCTGAGTGAACAATAACAAAACCAACAACAACAGAAAGTTTGTAAAGGAGAAGAGAGACCTACTTGGATTTTTTTTTTGCCTTCTGAGTGTCCATGATATTTGAAATAAGCAGGAAAGTTACTGACACAAATTATATCTCATTTTTTTAATTTATACACAATTTTTTCCCCAACACATATGTATGAACATATCTATAAAACAGGATCCCAGATCTTCAGATATATGTGTGGTTGCATGGCCTGATCTAGAAACAAGTGGTTTTCTGAGCGATGACGAAGGAAACGGATGGAGTTGTCCCCGTTGTGTCTCTGGGTCCTTGCAGAGCCCAGGGGGGGCAGAGGCAGATGTGCACCAGCAAGGTGCTGCCTGCCTCTTTGTCTGCAGAGGCACTAATTTCAGTCTCTCTCCTTTAATTTGCCCAGATGCTGCTTTTAATTAAGCTCCTAAAGTTTCATGGTCTTTGAGACCTCTTTCACTGTCAATTTTTGTTGAAGCTGGCAGGCAGCGTGATCACAGACTTACTTCCTCTTCAGTTCAGGCTGAGGGTTGTGAGTAGATACAACTGTTTCCAAGCAGGGTTAATGCATTCACCTGGGGTGTGAAATATCAGCGATGTTGCATGTTTCCCATATGACCTTGAATCTGAGAGTGGCTTGCCATATGCTCACTTAAGCTGCTCGCAATTTTTTTCCCCCCTCGTTGACTTCAGTGGGTGTCTGATCAGGGTCCTAACCTCTGTGCGCCTGTAATCCCAATCAGTAAATGAGCACGCACTTTGCTTTGTTTAAAATACAAGCTTGTCACGATCATCATTTGTACAGATTCCAGGATGACAGTATGGGGGCTGGTGTCTCCTGGATCACCTATACCCAGCAATAAATACCAAGCCTTGCCACCCACCCCTGAGGGATGCTCTCCCATGGCCATGCTCCTACCAGGGACTTTCATAGCACATCTTAGAATTGTATATCAAACGTGAACATGTCTTACAATCGTATATCAAACATGAACATGTCTTACAATCTTATATCAAATGTGACCATGGCAAGGAGCACAATGCAGGGAACAGGTTGGTCTTGTTAAGTGAGGGGTATGTCCCCAGGCAGAAAAGCAGCTGTCTCCATGTCTGTTTGCTCTTGACTAGATCAAATCTGTTTGCTTTGAAAGGATGTTTTAAGGATGATCTGCCATTCTTTACATTTCCCAAGGAGAAAATTGGATAATTTTAATGGAGAGAACCCAAAGAAAAATAATGGCTTTAAAAATTATTGGGGGGGAAAAAAAGGTAATGATGCTGCTATTAAATATTGCAGTTAGCACTTTCAGCAGAAAATCTGTTCTCCTCAGAAGTGTTTCTTTTTTGACTGGCTGAGACCCATTCTGTTGGTCTGAATGCTGGTATCTCTGCTCTTACCGTACAGAGCGTGTCCGTGGCCTGGCCATTTGAATTCCCTAAGCTAGAAACAGCTTCATTCATTGCAAGTATGTAAGCTCTGCTCCAGGCTCTGTAATAATAACTCTTTCACTTCAGCTGATGAGATCTAGATATCAATCTTGCTGAGGTCACCAAAGGAAAAAAATGAGTTTGGTCACTTCTCCATTGACAATTCAACACAAACCATGTATCTATGCCTAGGGGGCCTCACGCTTCTGCCTTGTTCCATCCGAATTGCACAGAAAAGCACAACTGAGATTTCGCTGGGTGAAAAAAAAACAACCAACCCTTCATGACACTGTTCATTTTTGGTACCTACAATATCATAGGAACAAGTGGCAAAAGGCTTCTTGTTTTATTAATACCAATCATCTCTGTTTGAAAGAAGCTGTGAGGCTGACCTAAGCTCTCCTCGAATGCAAAGCACAAAAAACCCTGCACCCAGAGACATTATACAAAGCTAGTAACAGCCTTTTCTCTGGTGCTTGCTACTACTGAGTAGAGAAAAGGGAGCAAATGAATTCAAGTCTG
This sequence comes from Egretta garzetta, assembly GCF_000687185.1. Classification (NCBI taxonomy): domain Eukaryota; kingdom Metazoa; phylum Chordata; class Aves; order Pelecaniformes; family Ardeidae; genus Egretta; species Egretta garzetta. The sequence continues at coordinate 3,370,109 of NW_009260479.1, read as the reverse complement.
TTTATCCCCATCTGGTTAGATGATGTGTTATTGGCAGGCCTGGCTGAATTTGCTTTGTGTGGCACCTTATACAAGACACCTAAGGCATATGTCTTCCAGATAAAAGCCAAGTCCCCTGATTAAAGGGTCAAAGCAGAGTGCTGACAGTAGGAAGATGAAGCAAGCTGTTACTGAGCTCTGCGAAGGGATGGGAGTGGAGATTTCAGAGCAAGACAGTGAAAAGCTGAGAAAAGACGCATTTCATCCAGGCAGAGATACCAGCGCTGAACGGGCTGCACGAGATGCAAAAAATATACCTGTGGTTCACCTCCAAAATGCAAACAGGAGAAGAAATGCCCCCCAGGGCCCAAACCTGGACAGTGGGGAGGGGTGCATAAAGGAGGCCTGGGAAGGAGGAGCTGCTGCGCTGTGCTCCTGGAGCAGCTCCTGGGCTGGTGGCCTTCACCTCCCTCCTTCCACCGCCTGCCCCCACTGCCGCCTCCCTCTCTCCCCTCACCCACCACTTCAGGCTAGCGATGGGGACCCCAGGCTTGTGAGTATGCAGGATTTGGGCTGAGCCAAGAAGAGGCACTGACCTTTATTAGATGGCTTCAGGTCACCAGCACCAGTACGGGGATATAGGAGCAGTTAGCATCACCACCATTTGTCCCTCTCTTGTCTATATTGCCCATTCCTGCAGGATTTTGCTGTTTCACCTCTCCCCTGGGGTTGGAAAGGCAGGTACATCCCAGAAGTGGGGAGCTGACCCTCCCCTGTGGGAGCTGTTTCCATCTCCGTGGGCAGCCCCCGGCGGCTGGCATGCCCCGGCAAGCACGGCTCCGCTCTTGGTGCCCTGTGGAAGAGGCTGCTGTACAGGATCCCTGAAGCAAAGATTAATTAATGAGTGTTTGCACAGCACTTTAAAGGTGTGAAGAGCCATATAGATGCTGCTAAGTATCATTGTTAATTATGATTAGGTGTAATATTGTAATATATCAATATTGCACAGTAAATAGTGTGAAAAGCATGAGAGAGAATTTCTCAGCAGCCACTTCTCATAGCTGGAGACGCATCTACCCGTTGGACACACACCTGGTCTGGGAATTTGAAGGGTGCAAGCAGGGGTGGACAGAAGCCAAAAAGCTATTTTGGTGTAGACTTTTTGTAGGGACTGGGGAGAAGGCAGAACAAAGTGCCATTTTAGAAACAAAACATTGGAAAACCTGGCTGTTGAACGAATACAGTTTCTCCATCCCATTTTAAGGAAATCACCACCTCACCAACAGCAATGTTTTTGCCGAGATATATTTCTTTCAAAGGCGGGTTTTAGACTGCTGAGCACTGAAAAGGGTGACTGCAGCCCAGGGATGGTCCCCAGGATGGTCCAAAGAGCCACTTGCAGCTTTTTCCTGTTACGGGGGCTTTGGTGGATGCAGAGGGGGGGTTACCTGTGCACCTCTGGAGGTCTGTGCCAAATGTTCAGGTCTCCATCTGGGTGGGCAGTGATGTGCTCAAATGCCTGTTCTCAGCTCCCTGGGTTTGCCTGTGAGCCTCAGGGGCTGTGTGTCCACCCACCGATCACCCAGAGGGACCAAGACAGAGGGAGACCGCCCTACACCTTCCCGTTGCCTCCAACCACCTCTGAATTCAGCCTGAGCAAAGGGTCTGTAAATCTGAGGGTTAAGCTCTTGAGCCAACACACCTGACAGACTTGCTGTTTTTAGGTGAAATCCTGTTAAAATCAAACACCTGACTATCCTTGAGGCTGGGGCCCTAATTTCTCAGTTGCTCACTTTCGTCACCTGTAAGGCTGAGGACAATAATTTCTTTTATGAAACAGGCTGAGATATATGGCCAAAGGGCCCGAAGCCAAGGAGAGTTAACTTTTATTAGGTGGATTCTGAAGGCCAGAAGGACCGCTGTGATCAATAGGTCTTGTCTGTATAACCCTTTTTCTGCATGTTCTTTGTACCGATGCTTTAGCCTCTATTTTAGTGCTGGTGTGTTGTTATTCTGTGCCTTCGCCCATCCCTGAGACCTCAGCCTGGCTCCCCCAGTAACACCCTGGAGAACGGGTCTGGTACCTGGTGCTTGTGATACAAGGGTTGTTGTGAGGATGAATTTATTAATATTTGTAAAGGGCTATAATTTGATGGCTGAGGGGCAGGTATATTAATCAGTAGCATGTGAATGCTATTGGAGCCCAAATTTGCCAGACAGAAAAGAAAAGAAGTGGATAGAGCAGGGAATTGGTACATGATAAATTTACTTAATATACAGAGAGAGAAACTTGTAGGGAGTGAGCTGCTCTGCCTCCTCTCTTCTTTCTGTCGTTCATGCCTTATTAATAATGCTTGTGATGTTAATTTTCATCTCACGCAAATGACAAATAAAAAGGCCTGATTTATATTGTTCTTGAAATACAAAGATTCATACACAGCCTTGGAGAGAAACTCTGATCACTTATTCCCCCTGGCAAACATAAATATTCAATAATTAATATTGAATTTTTGGAAGGCTGATCTGTTCTCTTGATCTCTACAGCAGCCTGTTGACCCTGTCATATGTTATAGGCAGCACAATATTGAAAACTGAGCCTCATCTATATCTGCATATACCAAGTGAATCCATACAATCCCAGTTAGAAGGTGATATATTAACCGTCTCTGACCTGCCACCGCTGCGTTACTACCTTGCTGAAGAAGCACCACCCTGACTACGCCTTTCATTCAGTGCTTTGGAAATTGTTTTTCCTGTATGTGCTCAAGAGGGTGCTTGATCTTCCCCATTCCAGCTTGCAGAGAGAGCTCTGCTTCACGACAGTGACAGCGTGGGATGGCAGGAGAGCAATGGGTTACCCAGGTTGTGCCCACTCTTACCCCAAAGGTCCTGGGTGCCTTTGAGGTTCACTGCAACCCTCTGTGTTAAGTTTTCCTCTATGCCACATTGGGGACATCTATGCTTTCTCCACCTCTCTACAGAGCACCCAAGCAGACCCCTGAGTGAGGGAAATGCCCTGGAGGAGAAAGAGAAGAAGCATCTGGTTCAGTCCTGGGGGGAATTTGGACCTGACTGCTCCTTCTGTGCTGGTGGGCAGGGACCAGACTTCCTGGGAGCACAAGTAGGAGAGCAGGGAGGTTTTTTGGGGGGCTGGTAACAACCTCTTCCTCAAGCCACGAGGAGAGTGGTGAGCAAAAGCCTGCCCACAAATTCTCCCAGTGCAGCCCATTGATTCTGTAATTGCAGTTTTTCAGACCAACTACTCTTGATGGCAGGACATCAGTGCTTCCTGAGGCTGCGTCCCCAGTGCCTCAGCCAGAAGACCATCGCTGTTAACTCACCGAGAGCCACCGACACAGAAACCTCATGCCCCCTGCCATGGCAGCTCTGAGAAGAGGCTTCAACATTCTCCCTTCTCCAGAACATTGCTGCCAAAACAGCCACAGAGGAGGGACACGGCAAAATCAAAGGAAGGAATAGCTTCCAAAGCATGTTATTTTGGAAATGAACATTAGAAAAAAAACCCAACCAACCAAACCACAACTCAAAAACCACCCTCAGCACAACAAAATTCCTCTCTGGACTCCCTAGTGGCTTCATCAGAATTTCTTCCCCCTTGCTTGACCTCTCATAACACTGTTGAACTAAAAATAAACTTGTAATAGTTATGACACAAGCCAGGCTGCCAAAGCAGGAGTGGAAAGTGGATGGAGATGTTATGAATGATCTCTACTATTTGAAGTGTTATTTTATGGTATTTCTTCCCAGCGACCAAGAGAAGAGAGCAAAACCGTTGAAAAATGTCCTCCTATTTTGCACTTTCAAAATTGTTCCCGTTTTAAAAAACTGCTTTAAAATGTATCGGCGGTTTTCTGCCTGTAAATAAATGGCTCTTTTGTACACTGAACATGTAAATTGGACTATAGAACATTTCAGATACGAGGTATTTCCTTGCAGGTATCATAAATATCACAGTGTAGCCCCTGCCTCTGTGAGCGAAGTTTCTGTCTCATAGTCAAGACATAGGAAGAATCATTCTCACAAAAATACCTTATTCCATGAAAACAGTTTGTTGCAGGTTACCAATCAATCCTTTATGAGTCTGTAGGCAGACCCTTTCTTGCTATAAATTGGTGTCACTCCGCTGAAGTTAATGGAGATTATATAAATTGAGGGTCTGACTCCATGTGTGTGTCTCCCACTCCCGTATGCATGGTGTGTTTTGATCAGCCGAAGTAGAGAGCGTGCTGTATAACCTATTTGAGGAAGGAGAAAAAATAACACTAGAGGAGTGATCTTCTTTATCTAGGGCATGGATTTTCTGTTTGAAGCTTGGGCTTGCAGTGATGACTGGGAAACAGCTTGTTGGTGAATGTTTGCAGGTCTGTATGCAACTGAGAACAGCACTATTCTTTTAAATATTCTAAACCAATTTTCAGGGGTTCCTTGTTTATAGAGTGTACTTCTGCTGGTGGCATCTCCGACTGCAGGAACGTTACGTGTCCAAGGCTGCGCTCTTGAGTTCTGCTTGCTGACCTATTACTGCATCAAAACAAAAGAGATTGAATTTAGTTCCAATAAAATTGCATTAAGTTTGCAATAGACGTCTTTCATTTCCAATTGGATATGGCAGCTCCCTTCTACAAAAAAGAACCAAGTACAGTGTTTCCAGCAAAAACCTCTGGAGGTCTTATATATGACCTTCTCTCCAGAACTTTTAGCAAAGTCTTATTGAATTAGGTGCCTATTTTATTACAAAACATACCTTTGAACCAATACTAATAAATAATTCTGGGTTGACAACACTTAAAAACTTACTCTTGCAATGCAGATAGACTTGTAGGCCTGTCTGGAATACCACTGAGATGATCTTTTTTTTTGTAGAGTAAGGAGACGATGTACAGTAGGGTGTGTGTTTATCTGTCTACTTCCTTAAGTATCTATGGGAAAGGGGGACAGTTTGAACACATTCTTGCTGTTGTACCTGAGGATCATCATTACAACTAGACATGATCCAAATGGCTCCACAAGTATTTGATATTCAATATTCAACAAGTTTTTCAGAAAACAATTATCAGGTGCTTAGTTCTTCAACTGTTTGTTCTGCACATCCATTGCTTCCACTGGATGATTGGCTGCCACCTGATTAAATGAAAATAATATGATAGTGAATTGTGCATTACTGAATAATGAATATTGTTATTTTATCCTGGCACAAATTTGGAAGCATTCTGGGCATTGTGTTTATCTTTGTGAATGCCCAAAGTCGTAGCTCTACTTGTTTGCAAAGAACAAGCAAAGCAATTCCACAAAATACCAGGAATCAAATTCAAGCTGTTTTGTTTATACTTATTTACCAAATCTGTTTCCATTCTCTGACTAGCTCTCATTGTAACTAGAGTTAATCAACATTTTTCAAATGCCAACATTTCAGTGAAACAGATTTGTTTGGGGGGAGGGAGAGGAAATGTTCATTTCATTCCAAAAAAGAAGACTACTTATGAGTCAAATTGTTCCATTTGATTTTTAAAATGTCCTATTTTCAATTATCATTCCACACATCTTGCAGGTTTCTGGGCTGAATTAGATAGTTTTCAAGGTATTTTCAAAAGGCCCCTAAAGCTGCTGAACGACAATTGCAAATTTCAGTTGTTTCTATTCGTTGAGAGTGATGTTTCTGAGAATCCCTATGTAGGACAAGTGTTGCATTTCTCTTCACATCTCTGCTGCTTCAAAGTTTCATTATTATTTATTATTAAATTATCTAGAGCTGTGAGTGTGCATAGACACCCTGAGGACTTTACAGGAACAATACAGAAGGGATCAGAGCTAAGGGGGACAAAATCAATATGTACTTGTCATTGCTTAGAAGGTGATACATGTCACGTTATTGGCTGCACCTCTTATCCTGACCTGTTTCCCTACCTGATTGCAATCACTGATGTACATTGTATGAGTAATCTGTGGCATAGATTTGCCTATAATTTCTCATTCTTATTTGATCCAGTAAACCTAAAAGATTATGCGCTGGCTTCGGTGAAGTGGTGCCTGAGTTATGGTTGTGGCGAGAGCAGAACTGAGCCCGACATTTATGGTTGGGACTGCTGATCTCTAGCATTACTGATTATTTAATATCAAATGTTTTGTGTCTGAAATAAGTTTCCTGGTAGTTTGACTTAACAAGTACGGTCTGTACAGCCCACATACTTTTAAAATAATTATTTTCCTCCCACAGCTATTAGTGAAAACTGTGACATCTTCCCCTTGTTCGCAGTGATATGTCATCTCTGCTTCAGCACCAGATGGTCCAGGAAAATGAGCAGGAGAAATAAGCGTGTCTATTTTCCCCTTCCCTAACATGGCAAGAAAATAAATGTGAAATAAAGAAAGTGTTACCTGTGCTAGGATAAAGCCTCTGGATGTGATGGCTGTCTCTGCCAATTTCCTCCTCTGCTCTTTCCTCCCCTGCCCCCTCCGTCAGTGCAGTCACGGCTGGTAACTGGACCTTATGGACGGACTGGTCCTTCCTCCAGGCCTTCCTCCTTGAGCTTCAGGTGCTGGAAACACTTCAGCCGTCTTTTTTATCAGAGACTGTTGCATATCATGTGTCCTACCAGGCCTGTCCCATAATTAAGGTTCTCTGTCAGGATTAGGAGAACTAACTTTTGTTCCTGATTCCTCTACAGGGATTCCCAATGACCTTAAACCTTGTTCATGCTTTATGTTCCCTCAGTTGTCAAGAGGAGACCAGGATTCTTGCTTTTTCTCCGGTATATTTAGAGACAGGGCTCATTTATGGTGCGGTTGACACACCAGAAGGACGGGATGTCATCCAGAGAGACCTGGACAGGCTAGAGAGGTGGGCCCGTGTGAACCTCATGAGGTTCAACAAGGCCAAGTGCAAGGTCCTG
>NW_009260479.1:3353731-3363004 GCF_000687185.1 Egretta garzetta | reverse complement strand
TGATCCGGGGCCTGGAGCACCTCTCCTATGAGGCCAGGCTGAGGGAGTTGGGCTTGTTCAGCCTGGAGAAGAGAAGGCTGCGGGGAGACCTGATTGCGGCCTTTCAATACCTAAAGGGGGCCTATAGGAAAGACGGGGAAAATCTTTTTAGTAGGGCCAGCAGTGACAGGACAAGGGGTAATGGTTTTAAACTAAACCAGGGTAGGTTTAGACTAGATATAAGGAAGAAGTTCTTTACAATGAGGGTGGTGAAACACTGGCACGGGTTGCCCAGAGAGGTGGTGGAGGCCCCATCCCTGGAAACTTTCAAGGCCAGGTTGGACGGGGCTCTGAGCAGCCTGATCTAGTTAGCGGTGTCCCTGCTCCTGCAGGGGGGTTGGACTAGATGACCTCTAGGGGTCCCTTCCAACCCAAAACATTCTATGATTCTATGATTCTATGACTCCGGAGTCTGGCAATCATATTAAAGATTTGCTTCCATGTCTAGAAAGGTGTTTCTTACACTTTCACCTGTGAAGCAAAACTCAGAAACGTGAACTGAATATAATGGAGGAAGCAATATCTACATACACGGATAGGCAACTGACACAACATCTCTGAGGATCATGACTTTCAGGATCATCATCCCACCACCAGACACAAAGGTCGCAATATCCTGCCATCCATGCCTTCGCTTTGCCTGAAAACTGAAGATGGCAGTAAGTCCCAGCAAATATGGTTTCTGGATTAATAACAGAGGACCTTTTATTGACCCTCAGTGCCTTGCCTTGATGGTTAAAGAAGACCTCTTTTTCCAAGAGAGCTGGATAAGTGTTCTCCAGGCTGGTGTCCCAGCTATCTAGGAGGGTTTGGAGCTGTGACGTCACCTGTTTAGGTGTTCCCAGGCCCATATTTACCTTTATCCAGTCCCTGTTCAGGGATGAGAGAGGAAAGAAAGAGGAGTTGCAGGTGGCCTTTCCAGTTCCCCTGCAGCCAGGATTCCTTGTATAGTGAAGCCATTTTGCACACATCTCCTCACAAGAAGTTCTTCACTCAGGTTGGAATAAGAGCAAAGGGAAGGTAACTTGGACATTAGCTCTAGTTAGCATCTAGAGCTCCATCTTCCCTTTCAGCCTGAGCTAGAGCTGCTAAACCAGCTCAAAATCCAAACTGTCCTACCAGTGCTGCCTCAACCTGCTACCTCAGGTTCCCAACTCATGCCAGTGACAGCCACCTTTTCCACAGTAGGCATGACCTTCATGCCGTGGTGGAGGATCCGATCTCCGAGTCTAATCTGCTTGCATGGGAGGTAACAGCATTCATGAGAATGTGAGCATGAAATTCAGCTGTGAATTGTCTGGCTCCTTGTTTTATTTTGCTGCCTGCTCATCAAAATGTTTGTTAATCCTCAAATTCCCTTCAACTTCTGCACCAGTGATTACATGTCTCAGAGCTTCCTAATACATGTTTCTTGTTCTCTTTTTTGAAAGCCCTGTCATTTATCAGATAATAGAAACAGTATGACTGAGATGAACCACAACCCAATAAGGATATAAAATATTCTGAGTGAGCGTCTTGTGAAGAAAGAGGTCCTGAACTTCCTTCAGCAATAGCTTGACAAAAACATAGGAATAAAGAGTATCTTTGTAAAAGCACAGATTGGGTCATAAGTATTTTCTGGCCCAAATTACAGCTGTTTATCTCTTCTTATAGCCATCCATCACAAATGGTTTGAGCAGCCCCCTATGGTTCTTATTCCTGGCCAAATGCCATGCTTCCATTTTCTTTTCATTACTGGCCTACAATAAATTGTACTGATGTCCCAAAAGCAAAAGTCTCTCCAGTCCATTATCATTCCCTAGAGCCATCCACTCAAATGTAGTTAAACTTGGATCTCTCTTGCCTCTGAGGCCCCTCTCTTTTTCAGACCATTTTCCATTTGGATTGACTGGAGCTCTAAAAGGTTAAATGAATTGGCCAGGGTCATACAGCGAGTCTGTGGCTGAGCAAGAGAGAGCCCCTGTGCATGACGACAACTGCAACCTTCTTCCCTACCCAAGCCCCCAACCCTGAGCCCTCAAGCAGTATAAAACGATTTTATAGGCAAAACTTCATCTCATAGAAAACTGCAGACTCTTAAATAGCAGGGTTTATAATGGAAATACTAAGAGAAACATGACTGTAGCAGTGGAATAGTAGTAATGCATTACTTATTCCATTAATGGCTGTGTTCTTAATAGAAACAGGTTCATTACATGGTAAGAAGCAAAGTTTGCATTAAATAGAAACATCATTTGGTGTTTTATTGATTAAAAGGAGATTACATTTCCATGATGTTCTTTAGCAAATAGGATGCCTCGGAGGAAATGTATATATTTATATTACAAGGAGGAGGGTTTTATTACAGCATCATGGAAAGAAAATGTATCTCATAATGATAGTTTATATCACACAAGGGATCCGATAACTAGAAGTTTAACTCTTAACCTAGCAGTGAAGTCCAGAAGTCTGTATTAAGGTATTAAAGCAAAACTAACGTTTTCCATTTGGGTAGCCTGTTACATGATGCACATGGCAGCAAGGTGAGACCCTCTCTTCTCAACTAGAAGACCCAATCAAACCTGTCCCTGTGGACTGCGTGGAGGGGGGGAATGGCGAGGGCAAATTATTACACTGATATATCAGCATCAGCAGAAACATAATCATCTCACATCAGCAATATATGGCACACCCTTGTTTCACTTCTCCCTGGATCCTTAATGGTATAAATATCAGCAATGGTAATTACCCACCAACTATTTCACTGCTGTCTTTCAGACACATGTGGCTGTGAAAGTGTGTTTTTTCTAAGCTTCAGCTCTGTGGGGTGATGGGCTGAATTTCAGCTGTGTAAGGGCCACCTTGCCATCTGTCCCACCATTGCAGAAGGGTCAATTCCTTCTTCAGGGGTGGATGCGATTTTACTGAGTACCCCAAAGTGTTTGAGTTGTCTGAAATACTCCCTCAGTGTGTAGCCTCTGTGAGACCATGTCCCTATAGCAGATGTCTCCGTTCATGGGTACACGGCTTGAACAGAAACCCATCACTTTTCTATCTGCCATGAGTCAAATCCATTAGGTCAGTCAAGAGTTAATTGAAAAGCTCCCATTAACTTCAATGGGGCCAGACTTTGCTCCTAAATAATTCTGAGGAGTTCAATTAATGTTAATGGACGCCTAATGCCGGTAACTAACAATCTACCTTTAACAACCTAATTATTTCTTGACAGATGTTGGACTAATAAATAATCTAGTGGTCTTTGGTGATAGCTGTTTGACAGCTTTGGAAAAATGCCTCTCAAGGCAAAGTAAAAATGGTTTTCCACCAGCCGCCCTGCAGATGGTCAGATTTTACAACTTGGCTGTGTTTTGATGCCCTTTTTTTCTTTTTTTACTATGGCTGAAATATGCATGATAGGAAGGAAATACTGTAAATGTAGCTTGGTTGGCTCTACTGTTCGGCCAGAGCACAAGATTATAGTTCCTAAGTGCTTACTGGCAAGTATGACCTGATCACTTGTAGTCTCGTTTTTCTCTAAATGTCTGTAAAATGGGGCTGAGGACTCCTGTGCCTGACTATGAGCTTTACCCAGGGAGCAGGCAACAGCTCTAACTACCCTTTCACCAAGTGATGTATATAAGGATGCAGTTGTTTGGAGATACAGTAGTTCAGTGTTTCCAGATGGGTGCAAGGGGTGAGGTGGGAATAAAGACCACTTTAGAGAACTCCAAAACCTTTCATTTCTTAACATGAGAAGTGTCTCTTGCTTTCAAATAGCCATACAGAAAAAGACACTAGCAGAAAAGTAAAAACACGTTTATTCGGAAAATGTGCTGGAGAGACCTGTGGAAATTGCAGTCTACTTCATCCACTGCCCTCTATGGCCCATGTCCCTGTTGCGTTGTCCTTTTGTGCCACAAACAAGGGTTCCCAAAAGGTAGCTCACATTTGTCACACAGGATGTAACCCAGCTGGTCTGTAGGAAATGGTGATAGTGGTAGGAGCATGGAATAAATCAAAGACAGCTCTGGAAGACACTGAAGCATTTCCAGATGAAAAATGACAAATTTCTGAAGAATTTCTGGAATATCTAAATTTCTGCTGAAAAACCAGGATTCTTCCATAAATGAGGATAGGGAGGCATAATTAGTACTGATCATTATTGTGACTTCCTTCATTTTCACCAAAGGACCACAGTGTTTGCACCCGTAACACACCCAAGCTGTGAAATCAGTGCAGCATTCAGCCTCCTTTTACATTTGCTTGCCTTTGACATGTAACTTGTATGGGAAACCGCCTTCACTCACAGAAACCTTTTTCACCAGTCTCAAAGGCCAGATCTGGAAAAGACTGCTTCTGTAACCATGTCCACCTCCTGCCTGGCAGCCTGCCTTGTGCTGCCTGGCACGGGCTTTACCTCCTGGGCAAACAACAGAGCTCTCAATACCTATTGGTATTATAGGAACAAGGCATAATGATGATATTTATATAGTCCAGTATGGGTCTGATTCAGCTTAAACTGTGTGAGGATCTTTTTTAAGGAAATAATTTCCTTTTGGATGGTATTGAAAGTCTGCTCAGTGTGTTTAATGGTGCTAGACCTGGACAGGAAAAAGGCAAATTCGATACGCCTATGAATTCTGGGTGTTGAAGAGCCTACTGGGGAGATGCCAAATAACTTCCTGACCCAGACCTACCTGAAGATAAATTCTAGGGTGCTCGTTACAGAGTGTGCTTGAAGGCATCGATCCCTTGTTTTGGGGAGTTTGACTGGCATGGGAGATAGCAAGGGGGTCAGAGCAGAGGCAGAGGTATGCAGGGTGCATCTCTGGTCCTTCCTCGCTGGCACAGTGGAATGACTGCCTGTCGTGGTTTAACCCGGCTGGCAACTCAGCACCACGCAGCTGCTCGCTCACTCCCCCCTCCCTCAGTGGGATGGGGGAGAGAATCGGAAAGAAAATAAAAGGTTAGAGCCGAGGGCTGAGATAAAGACAGTTTAATAAGAGAAAATAATAATAATAGTAATAATGAGAATGATAACAGAATATACAGAATATACAAAACGAATGATGCACAATGCAATTGCTCACCACCTGCCGACTGATGCCCAGCCCGTCCCGAGCCGCGAGCAGTCCCCGAGCCGCGAGCAGTCTCCCCGCAACCGACTGACCGACTAACTCCCCCCGAGCATGACATTATATGGTATGGAATAGCCCTTTGGTCAGTTTGGGTTAGCTGTGCTAGCTGTGCTGTACTCCCAGCTTGTTATGCACCTGGCCAAGCAGGAGAAGCTCAAAAAGTCCTTGAGTAGTCTGAGCACTACTTGGCAACAGCTGAAAACATCAGGGTGTTATCAACATTCTTCTGGTACTAAATCCAAAACACAGCACTATGCTAGCTACTATGAAGAAAATTAACTCTATCCCAGCCGAAACCAGGACACTGCCACTGTGGCAGCATCTGTGGCCGTGGCTGTTATGGCATTTTTTCACCAAAGGAGAGTTTTGTGCTGATGGGGGTCAGGCAGCAGAGAGACGCGCAGCTCACCCTGTGAGATAGGGGTCTCTGGATGAGCTGGTCACCCATGGCTTCCTTTATAGCCAACGTACAGAAAAGGGTGTGATTTATCTGACCTTAAAGCTGTCTGGTTTAGGATGAACAGAACTGCACAATAAAAGTGTTTGCTTCTCTGCACAGGTATGGAGGAGTCAGGCCATTCAGCTCTGATGGAGACGTTCACGCTGCCCGTGCTAATGCCAGGTCAGATGAATCTCTTCCACTTTTCAGATGGCTGTTATGCAGTGGCTGGACCAAACAATGTAAGCTCAGGCCAAAAATTATGATTTACAATTTGTCACATCTCTAAGAGCTGTGATCTTTGCAATACTGATCTGAGATGATTCCTGCAAGTTATTTCTTTCATTTATTAACTTCTATTGCTTCAGTAACTTGGTAATAATACGCCACTTTCGCTTAGTGTATTTTGATGCAGCATCAAGTGTAGGTAGCTACTGTGTAAGGCATTGCTGAGAGCAATCCTGGGACACCAAGTAGATGGAGAATATTGAATGGGATTGGTTGAGAAGCATAGAATCAAAAAACATTGCAATTAATTACAGCTTATGCCTATGCTCATAAATAAAACAGGCCAGGGCCTGTGCTCTGGTCCTAGAAGCCACTGGCATCTCAAGGCTTGTGTCCATACATGTAAACTCTCTTACACTCCCAATTAAACTATGAAGTGCCCAGACTAGACTGAATGATCTAAAGATCTTTTTTTGGTAGATCAGCTGTGGATGATGGTTTCCTTTGATTCATATAGGGATGAAGAAAACATGAAGCTGTGATCTATGAAAGTCAGGAGTAGGGAACGGGAGGCAGGAAGGCTATACCTCTCATCAGACATGGGAAGGTAGGCATCACTGGTGGCAGAGGAGGGGCAGAAGCCCTTACGAGGTTTTTGGCATACTGTTATCTTCTGGTACAGGGTTATGCCTCTGGGTGAACTTTCCATTGCTTTATCCAGGCTTCCTGAACAGTCACAAGCACGTGGACTCCTCCAGGTGACAATTTTGTGGTTCTGCAAGCGTGTAGGACTTCACGGTTTGTGATTTAGCTGCACCAATGTGGCGATCTAAATCTGTGAAGTTTCACATCTGGTTACTGGCTGATATTGTGAAGAACGTAATTTTATGGCCATGTTTATCACTCTGTGTGACTGCAGATGAGGATCAGTCCATTTCCAAAGTAAGAACAACTCTAAGGATAAGAAGCAGGCATTGAAGAAGATGATTGAGGCACCTGGAACTTGTCGATGCTGAAAAAAGTAAGGAGAGATTGTTTGAAGAAGTGAGATTTAAAGACAGATCTGCATGTGTGAAGATAAAGGCCCAGATTCTCAACCATTCCCAGCTGCTCTGAAGATACAACACAGCAGTAAAATTAGGATTCGAAGCTCTGGGTGGCACAGAACTGGCAGATCCCTGGGGTTTTTTTATGCCGTTCACTTCAGGAAGAAAAAGTAGGAAATCCTCCTTATTGGAGCAGTTCCTTAAGATCACATGTGTAAGTTAGAGAAACTCTGCTTTTGATGGGTTTGGGGTGTAGTTGGAGTAACTCAAAGCCACCAATGCCTACCTTTGATCATCTACTAGAAATATTTCAGTGGTCTACAAGAATGTGGCCCAGGGAACCTGCTACTGAAGAAGGTTGGGTTGTGGAGCAAAACAAAAACGACAATGGGAAAATGTAGCAATAAAACTAAGATGACTAAAATAATTATGGAAGAGTGTAGAAAAGGGAAAGATGAGGTCAGAGACATTACAGAAGGAACAAACTGTATTTTCCCTGTCCCCTTACAGCATCTGTTAACTAACACATTCTCTCTCTCCTTTTCTCACTTTCCTTTTCTGCACAACTCCAAGATGAAACTGCTCATGACTTTATTTTTGGCTTTTCAATGTCTGTGTCCATATGAATTTTACTCATCTGTATATCTCAAATGAATGAGATATGAAATGTAATTAACCAAGTAAATTAAATTAGCATGATTTGTCCTGTCCTTGTTCTTTGCCTCAAGTCCATCTCTTACATGTTTCCATGAATTATGGTTTCTGTGGGGAATGAGATTGAAGGCCTAAAAGGAATAATGTGTTGAAATTAGCATGGTGCTGAGATGGGAGCCTTGATTTAGGCTCATCGCACATTAACGACATCATTAAAAGGTCAAGCTCCATCCCCTCACACCTTTTGAGCAGTGACTATTTCCTGGGCGATATTTACTTATGAAGGGAAACAAATGAAGGTACATGATGTATCTACTCACACTCCTGCAACAGATGCTCTCGCAGTTCAGCCCCGTGCTGTAACCACCAGGTGAATGGTCAGGTTGAATGGGTAAAGCAGAGGAATGGTAGCAGGAGTCAAGAGGCCCCATGGGTTTTGAAGTGGGGAAAAAACTTTAGGTGAATTTTACATTTTCATCACAGAGTAGCCTGGGCCCCTGGAAAGCTTTTCCCTTGCATTTTCCCACTTGGAGCTGGTGACATGACTGGTTTGTATTTAGCATCTTTCTTTCTTTTTTTTTGTTTGTTTTCTTTATGAGAATTCAGTGTGCTAAAATGTCAGGAGCCCCCTGTTCCCATATCTATTTCATCTCAACATCACGCACTTCTTTGGGCTGACAGATGATTTGCCGCAACCATTTGACACTGCAGTGTCATGAAAACATGAACCTATGGGCCAGGTTTGCTTTCCAGGTTTCTTCTTAAAAGCAATATTTGGCCTCTGGCTCTTGATCCCTTGTGCCCACCCCCAGCAACGTTGTCTTCTGTTTTCTTATTGGGGTTTATAATGCACTGACCTACATGGGGGAATGGTGGCTCTACCAGCTTAGGACGGCAGCCAGTGGCCACCACCAGGTATTGCAGAGACCCCAGTGGAAGCCAGAAGATGACCATTCCCCTAGCCACGTTCACACCTCTGTTTCCTTGGTTAGACATCGCCTGGTGCCTTGTCTGGTGCAGGTTCATGTCTTTCACTTCCACTCCACTCACTTCCAAAATCTGTGCTTTAATTAAGTTCATGGCAAATCTGGATAGCCTGAGCTCTGTTTAAGTGGCTTTTTCTTTTTCTGCATCCTTCTGAGCTCTCAACCTCGGTCAAGACATCACGGTTTCTTGCGGTGCAGCATGCCATTGGGGAAGCACAAACGATACCAAGTACCATTCTCCTGCAGACTTCTGAATTTATCCTGTGAGCTATGTGATATCTATTTGAAGTTGTACAGCCCGTGCTGACCTGTTACTATTAAGGGAATACTGTTACCTTAACCTAGGCTGCCTAGGTTCAGGTAAGAAGAATAGAGAGCTGTTTTTGGTTCTCCACCTCCTCCTACTCCCAAAGCTGATTTTTATCTTTTATCTTTATCCCATTTTCCTGTTCTTTGGGGTTGGTTTTTTTCATTCACAGTGCTTTAGGAGAGCCCACACAAGCACCAAGGTGAGTTGCCTGACCCTGCAGAGGGGGGTGGAACAGGTCCTGGGACTTTTCTCCTGTTGCTGCCCCTAATCATAGAATCACAGAATCATAGAATCATAGAATGTTTTGGGTTGGAAGGGACCCCTAGAGGTCACCCAGTCCAACCCCCCTGCAGTGAGCAGGGACACCGCTAACTAGATCAGGTTGCTCAGAGCCCCATCCAAACTGTCCTTGAATGTTGCCAGGGATGGGGCCTCCACTACCTCTCTGGGCAAC
>NW_009260479.1:3350930-3353391 GCF_000687185.1 Egretta garzetta | reverse complement strand
CGATCCTTTCTTCCCCCAGCCTGTATTGATACCGGGGGTTACCCCGACCCAGGTGCAGGACCTTGCACTTGGCCTTGTTGAACCTCATGAGGTTCACACAGGCCCACCTCTCCAGCCTGTCCAGGTCTCTCTGGATGACATCCCGTCCTTCTGGTGTGTCAGCTGCACCACACAGTTTGGTGTCATCCGCAAACTTGCTGAGGGTGCACTCGATCTCGCTGTCTAAGTCATTGATGAAAACATTAAACAGCACCGGTCCCAGTACGGACCCCTGAGGGACACCACTCATCACTGGTCTCCATCCGGACATCGAGCCATTGACCACTACCCTCTGGACGCGACCATCCAGCCAGTTCCTTATCCACTGAACAGTCCACCCATCAAATCCATAGCTCTCCAATTTAGACAGAAGGATGTGGTGGGGGACCGTGTCAAAGGCTTTGCAGAAGTCCAGATAGACGACATCCGTTGGTTTTTCTTTGTCCACTGTTGTTGTCACACCATCATAGAAAGTCACTAGGTTCATCAGGCAGGACTTGCCCTTGGTGAAGCCATGCTGGCTATCTCGAATTATCTCCCTGGCCTCCATGTACCTTAGCATAGCTTCTAGGAGGACCTGTTCCATGATCTTCCCAGGCACAGAGGTGAGGCTGACAAGCGTTAGGGGTAATTGCTTCAATGATCTGTCTTGCCTCTGGGTTACGAGATATGTTTTTCCCTTTGGCCTTGCCTGCTGTCAGTGATCCTGGCCTTGGGGAGGAGACAGGCTTTAAAGTGCTTGCTGTTGGAGGAATTTGCTTGGCTCTAGCCACTTCTGGTAGCGGTAACCCAATGCACTGCTGCCTGTGACAAGCTCATTAACTACTTTACATATTGGCTCTTACCTCTTCCTGAAGAACTTCCCGCTAGGACTCTCGCTGTGCATTAGCTTGAGTGCTGCTTGTGTGATGGAAATAAAGTGGCTCAGACAGAAACGTGAAGTGTTCTCTTGGGGAGTGCTTTCAACAAGACACAAAACCCAGTTGTGGCCAAGATGTGGTTCCCCTTTTGTCTGACACCAGAAGGGGACAGGAGGCACTGGGTAACGGCCACCGTGAACATAGCCCAGGCAGTGGAGAGCAATTAATTTGCACGGTTGGAGAAAGATGCTTTCAGTCTGAGTTGTTTGCAAGTCATGGACAATGTCAGAACAGAGAGAGGACTCTCCCCTGGAGTATGAGCACAATGTTATGGGGGAAACACGAGCAGAAGCATTTGATACCCTGTGCAGGCAAACCCATCCTCTCCTTCATCATTCTGTCAAGAGAAATGATGCCCCAGAGAACTTACCTTGGGATCTTTTGGTTGGTGCTCATGGATCCTTGCCCACATGGGACATGTCCAACACAGCAGTTGAATGATGATGAAGAATGCAGAGCTCTTCTCCTCTCAGAAACAAAACCAGCGAAACTTCTTGGAGGGAAATAGGACCAAGTGTCACAGCACTGGCTCCCTCAAAGCTCGTGGAGGCACTGGTCCAAGTCATCCCCTCTGCAGTGCTTTCACTGGATACAGCAGCAGTGAGAAGCCCCAGTCAGGTGTCCTGACACTGAAATGTGCCCCTGGTCACCAAGGGCACAGCAGTCCATTCGCTTATCTTCCCAGCTGCCTATCACAAGGACCATTCACTGTGGTGGGTCTGTTGTTTCTTGTTGGGAAAAGTTGTGTCAGAGCACCAAACCCCAGCACAGCTTGCACTGCGAGGGTGCTGATGCCTTTAAGCCACGGGCTTTACAGGTCTCTTGTCTCTGCATAACTCTACTCACAGTATACGTGAGGGCTGGGGTCACATGTGAGCCTTCATTAATTGCAGATGGCAATGTAGGAGCGGTAGATTTTGTTTTCGGTTTTCTGGGGAGAAGCTTTGCCTTGCTTTGACCTTCACACCGCATCAATTCACCCCGATGTTCTCCTGATCCCCCCCTCCTCCACTCCGCCTTGTTAAAATTGTTGCACAATAATTGTAAATTTTACAGCGGTCAAATTAGATTATTTCCCTTGACACAGAAACAAACAGACTGCTAGGAAATGACCATTCCAGATTACTGGAAGAGTCACACAATGCTCCCGAGGCCAGGCCAATTGCTGTTCTCAGTTGCACATGTGTAATCCCAGGGATATCATTTAGGGCTGTGCACCACGAAACGAGCACGCGCATCGCGCCCCAACACGCATAAATAGCAGCGGACCCCATCCTGTGTACTGCTGTCATCAAGTGCAGAGCACTGTGCTTAGAAACCAAACACAGTAAATTTAATTAAAGGATGATCCCACAACACTAATCAGATACATGTGCAGATCCCAACTGTGGGATCAGGCCCAGAGTTCTTGAGGGCTGAGCCCCATCTGCTGCCACGGACTCGTTTAATAATTTGGGGTCTGAGGAACCGCAGGATTGGGCTTTGTGTTGTTTTGCTGCTGA
>NW_009260479.1:3345377-3350908 GCF_000687185.1 Egretta garzetta | reverse complement strand
GCTGACCCAAAGCAGATGCCAAGACATACACCCAGTTGTTCTTGCTTCCTTCCCCCTGATGTCCCTGAGGCTGGCAGCAGCAGCAAGCAGAGCTCCCTCCGCCGTGCCAGGTTGCCCCGAGCAGTGCCAGGAGGAAGGCTGCTTTGCTCCAGCCCCGGGGTGAATTTAGCTCAGCCCAGCACTGGATTCCCCATGCCACACCACAGCAAGGCTCTCTTCAGCTCCCAGAAGCTGCTGACACTTTAAAGAGGAATATCAACCTGGCATTAAGCCTGCTTGATGCTGTACAGGGTCATCACTGCTGTGGCCATGCTATACCTTGAAGCCTGATAGGCATTTGGGTTTGGCTCAGAAATGAGGAAAATGAACACAAAGGGAGCAGTTTTACCATTATCTGGTGTGAGCATCACCCCCATAGGGACTGTGACAGCAGGAGGGCATCGTTTGCTTGCATGTGGAGACCACAGGTTCGTTCGCATGGGTTAGGGGCATCTTAGGAGATGTAGGAGAGGCTTGCATGGTTTTTCCCATGGGTTTAGGCTACAACCTCTGCATTGAGCGCCTCCGCTGGAGTCCCTGCTGTGTCTGCATCTGCTGCACTGATCCCTGTGCTGTGCTCTTCTCTGGAGGAGGAAAGGAGCTCAGTCTGCTTTGTTCAGCACCTTTCCTCCTTTGACAGGAGAATGAAAAGCCCTGCCCCGAGTCTCTGTTGTGCAAACAGGAGCGGGGAACCCCATTTTCCATGTGCGGTGCACTGCAATGCTGCCGTTAGCTGCTGCGAGGAGGAATCCAAGCTAATGATAGCAGTTATTCCAACAATGTTAATGATTTGTAGAAAGATGAATTAAGCAAAGAGAGCGAGCTGCACAAGTCTATTATTACCCTGTGCCTAACTCTATTAAAAAGAGCTGAGCTGTTCATCCATTTATGAGCCATTGACAGGGAGGCATATATCTCCATGAAAAAGGTCAGATTGCTCCAAAATGGTCATGGGCACATATCTTTTCAAGGAGGAGCTTCCTGTGACAGAAAGTCTGTGTTTGGCAGAGGGTTTCCAAATGCAAGGCTACCTGAAAGACTTGTTTGCTGCCTGCTGCAAGCACAAGGGCTCACCTTCAGCTTTTGAGGTGCCAATCAAGGGGACGAGAAACCCAGTTCAGCCTTGACGACTTGCTTGCACCTTGCACATGGCAAAGACAACAACCCGCTGGCAGAGGAAAGCTCTGCAGTTCTGGGGCTGGGACAGAGGCAGGGCACCCTTCAGAAAAGCAGGGTGTTTTGTACGAGTGTTATTCCTCTGCCCCACTCGAGTCTAACCCCAGGGTTTTACCCTATCTATCTCGGAGTATTTTAGGAAGCTGTCATTGCAGTATTGAAGTGCCACTTGTTTTGTGCAGTCAGGATGAGACAGACCTGAAGTTCCCTATTGATCTGCAGAAGAAAAACAGCCTCCTCAGCAGCAGGGATAACATCACCGGCAGCAGTGCGGGGCTCCCCGGGAGATGGAGGCTGCCGGGCCCCCCGCAGTGGGAGAGCTGCGGGGCTGGCTCCTCACCCCCGCAGGGTGCACGCACAGCAGAGAGGACCTGGGCAAAGGGCAAGATGGATTTGCGAGAGGCCTTACTGAGCTCGGAGTCTGTTTTCGTGTAGTTATTTATAGCACCGTGAACAGATTAGCCTCATACTGACCACCTCAGTATGGATGCACCAGGGTCTAGAAGTCCTGCCCTGCAATTCTCCCTCAGGCATGCAATTGCACCTCTCTGATGGCTGCAAAGTCTGCTGTTGTTTCACTTCACAACAGCCAAGTCACCATGGCTCTTCCCTACTAATGAGCTACACAAGGCTCAGCTGGAAACGGTGACCTAGAAGTAAAGCACTTCATACCTCCTCCTGTCTAACGACCTGATGTCTGGTGCCGTTCTGTTCCTCAGAGGAGTTTAGCGAGGAAGGGAAAAGCCAGCCAAGCTGCAGGTTGGGCTGGTTCGGCTGTTGGAGGCTGTGAAACTTGTGCAATCTGTGATGCGCTTTGCGGGGTCTACTCCCGTCTTTCCCTGCCAACTGAAAAGAGGTTCAGGAGCGGCTGTAGGCGCGCCTTGAATTTTTGTCATGTCTTGATTTCAGCGTGCTGTGTCACTTCTGTTATGCTGGGCCACGGTGTGTCATCCCTGATGCCGTGACATTATTTGCTGACATCTAAGGAAATAAGATGGAAGCAGGCTTTCAGCTGTCAGTGCTGCTTAATATTTACACTATGGTCATGTCTAGAGAGCTGAAGTGAGACAGGGCTCTTCAATGATGGCAGCACAGCAAAAACAAGGTAAGAAGTAGACCACTGCCTGAAGAGCTTTAAGCTGAACATGAAAGACAAAGCAGTGGAGGAAGGAAATACCATGCCTGTTTTTTCCTGATGGCAGCCTGGGCCACAGAGAAAACATGTCACTTATCAGGATCAGAGAAGCCCTCAGCAGGGGCGCAGGACAGACCCTGCTCTGCCTGATCCCACTTCCACGCTTCATTAAATCTGTCCATCCTTGTCTGGCAGTAAAAAGAGAGGCTGTACCAAAAAGAGACTCCAACACCACGCTTTACCCTCTAAACCTCTAAGAGCGGTCTGCTGCCTAGGTAAGGCACACAGTGCTGAATATTTACTCTGACGTTTCCTCTTACTGATAGTGATGGGCAACGCAGGGTAAGTTGCTGTTGAAAATCAAGTGTTTTCCATGACACGCAATCCAATTTGCCCACCTCCTGCTGCTGGCTGGAGCCGTGCCGTTGTAGCTGCTTCATGCAAGACAGGAAAGCTGCTTGTGAAGCTCCTTTCAAGGGACATTGCTTCCAAACCAAACCCAGCATGTAGGTTATGGAAGGTCATCATCTGAAACCGGTGATGGGTGAACAGGTTTGCATAAAATAAAAGACAGCCCCAAACCTCTCCTGTGGCTCAGACTGCATTTCACCCAAGCCACAACCACCTCTTTGCCGAGCGAGTTCTGACCTTTTTCTGCAGGCTTGGCAAAATTGCCGTTTGTATTCAAAGTCTGTTGTTATCTGATTTCTCGTAGGGTTTTTCTGGGTGGGTGGGAAGGGCATATCTCTCCATCGCGTTAGCTCTATCGTGTTCACTTAACAGGTTTGACAAAGTCCTGTTAAAATCCAGCAGTGTTGTGGGGAAGGGCCGAGATTATATCATCTAACTCCAGATCTTACCGTGGCTTTTCAGCCCTCATCAATTACTGCAATTCAGACAAATGTCTTTTTTGCTAATTCACACCAAATGATCCTAGAAGACACTCAATTGACATCCTAAATAACTCGTGTCATCTGTCCATTACTCAGGCACAGTGTGGCTGTAGCTCCCCAAAATCGATGTGCCTCTGCCTCAACGTTACTGAAGGGCTTAATTCTACCTCCACGCTTTTCCGAGTCTCCTTACTAAAATCGCTGCGATAGATCTCTGGAGACAACAGTGGAGGTTATATTAATGAAGATAAAAAAGTTTAAGCAGGGTTGCCCAATGCTTTTGGGATCCAGCCCTATCTCCCCTCAACACATCACTCTCTGTTTTGTGAGTAGGAGTTCATAAAGCAGTTAAACAAATTAAACAAACCAACAGGTTAAACAAAGCAGCAGGTACCCAGCTTGAGTAAAGAGTTTACTGTGACCTGAGAAGTCCTTTTATACTACTGGAACTGGAAACTTCTGGGAAAAATGGAGGTCCTTAATGAAGAAAATGAGGACTGCCAGCAACTTAGTGAATAGTTGGGCCTCTATTTTCTTTCAGAGCAGATTATAGATAAGAACCAACAGACACCAAGCAAAATTGATTTGTGTAGCAATTAAACCTACTCACCTTTGAGGAGTTTGTTACAACCTCAGAAAAGAGGAGATAAATGCTTAGAAGAGCTGCAGAAGATGTAACAGAGTATTGTGCATCACAGCCAAGCAATTTTGTCAGCTCTTTTGAGTTTCATAGCAGGATGAGGAGATGATGTAGCTGAATATGTGGCAGAGCTGGAGGGGCTAATTGAATGTTGTTTGATTAGCAACCTCCTGAGGGATCTGCTGTGAGACAGATGGAATTTCATCATTACGAGTGCCATAAACCATTGCTGATTGCTGGTGGAGGAGAACTTCACCTGGCCCAGAACAGCAATGTCAGCAGCAGCAAAGGAGGAAACTGCAAATGGCTGAAAAGATGGGTATTTAGAAATACCCGAAACAACTGAGCTGACCAACCATAAAATGGAAAACCTCAAGGAGATTTTTTTCTACTATGAAAGAGCAGCTTGTTTTGTAGCAAAATCTAGATATGAGGTAGCCCAGGGTCATACATGCCTCAAGACGAGACATGCAGGCAAAGAAAGCGATGGCAGCTCTCAAAAACAAGCCCTCAAATCCACTATTTCATCCAGAGGTAAAGGAAGGGAGGAGGGGGCTTTTGATTTTGATGAGGCAGAAGATGAAAGCAATATATGCTTTCTAAAAGGCAGTGACGGACTTTATGGCATAAATGCAGAGTTAAGCAGCCTGTCCACTTCCACAGAAGCACATACAATGCCCATCAATGAATATATAACCTGAAGGGTAAAAGAGGACTGCATCCACGGCTGAGTGCCACATTGATATGTGGGCTTGCTTTGGAGGACTCCTCCTGGTGCCAGACTCTTGCTTTGTTTCTCTAAAACACAAATGCAGAGATAAAATATGTATTAGTCCTAGATACCTAGGCCAAACCTAAAACCTGTCAGGTAGAGATTGTTTGCAAGAATTAGAAGGAAAATGTCAAACTAGACCCCACAGATATACAACTTCACTGTGAAAATACATGCAGGCATTTATAAAGGGTTAGGACATTTAGAAGGCAGAATAACGTGGATTTATGCAGAGGATGGGCTCACACTGAAATAGCTGTGGGTAGGGTTTGTTCCCCATGCCCTTGGAAGAAGGATTGAGGAGGGGTGGTGAAGGAGGGCATCATTCACAGCTGCTCTTGTCTTCCTGGATTGCACTGTGAGTCCCTGTATTGGAAGCAGAAAAAAACAGTTTCCTCTGCAGCAATCATGCAGAAAGCCACAGTGAATCAAGTCTCTGGAGGAGGGAAGCATTCCGCCCCTTGGACACGAACTGTCAGGGCAGGGCGAGGGGTGGGGTGAAAACTTGGTGGAGTTGGGTGCATAGCAGCAATCCCTGCAGACAGGGCTGGGTGAGCACAGTGAGGATCTGATTTCCAGGAGAGCAAAGCAAGCAATGAGAAGCCTTGGAGATCATCAAAGGTTAAAGGTTGGACTTGATGATCTTAAAGGTCTTTTCCAACCTAGACGATTCTATGATTCTATGAAAGAGCAAATGAAACAGCACTGAAGGGGAGCCTGTGTTTTTTACAGTGAGAATAGGTGATGCCCTCAAGTACAAGAGCAGATATTTCAGTCACTGGGGGCAACAGGACTTCATAACCAGATACCCCCTCTCATGTAAAACCAGAAGTGTTGTAAAATCACAAGTGTAGTACCTGGGCTACCTGGTAGGTA
>NW_009260479.1:3328818-3345365 GCF_000687185.1 Egretta garzetta | reverse complement strand
ATGGTTGTTCACTTGTGGCCTTTAAATGGGCCAGCCACCTGGGAGGCAACTCATTTATGAAACATACTTAAGTTGGTTATAAACTATTATCAGAGTTGCTCTCAACTATTTAAATTCCTTTAGAATTTCACTTGAAAACCTGACATGACTTGGTACCAGTGGGAAAAAGCAAAGAGAGGATTATGAGAAATCTAAAAAGCTATGAAGTCATAGGAAGTGCTTTCCATTTTGACCCTTGCAAAGATCATCAGTGCCACATTCCATGACATTTTGGTATGTAATGTGAAGGCTGTGGGAGGGTGGACAGATGGCTTCATCTTCAGGTCAGTGACTGGGGCAGAAAAGACTAAATTAGCTGATGAAAGAAAGACAGGTTGTTGTTCTGGGAATAAAACATCTCCATCACTGCCTAGATGCACTTTGTTTTTTCTGGCAGACCATAGCCTACTTAAAGGATTCTTCCATGGAAATAAAGGTGGTCTGACCAAGGCACCTGACCAGCTGCTCTGAT
Organism: Egretta garzetta; assembly: GCF_000687185.1. Taxonomy (NCBI): domain Eukaryota; kingdom Metazoa; phylum Chordata; class Aves; order Pelecaniformes; family Ardeidae; genus Egretta; species Egretta garzetta. The sequence continues at coordinate 3,344,854 of NW_009260479.1, read as the reverse complement.
GAGTTTTATCCTTTTCGATGTAGCAAATAGTCTGTAAGGTGAAGGCTAACACAGACATCCTCCCTCTGGCAATGGCTGGTACTGCAGAGATTGAGCCACTCAGAAAAGAGAGGACATATCCTCCCCCAGCAAAGGGAAGGGGTAGCTTGGACGCAACACATGCTGTGTACACAATACACGCTATTGTACACTCAGAAGCCAAGAATTACATCAAATGCATGGGGCATTTTTTGCCTAAAATCTTTGTGGAGGTGATGAGGACGGTTTCTTGCAAGGAGCCGTCTCCTCCTGCCCCTCCCCAGGATCACTGGGATGCTCAGCATGTAAGACTGACCTCTCCTGAATTTTTATGAATTTAAAAATTCATACTGTGGGACATATACACCCACAGGTGTATGTAAAGGAGCAGGGATTTAAAAATTCATACTGTGGGACATATACACCCAAAGGAGCAGGGTTGTCCATGGTGACCTCAGCGACCCCCACTGCTATCACCAGAAAGCATAAACCAGCTGTGGCTATGCAGAAACCACCCCCAGGGATTGTGGAGGTTGAAAGTGTAACGAGTGTGGACATACTGAGGAGTTTCTGATCAAGGATGGACTCAAATGTACTCAAGCATTTTAATACAATCCAGCTTCAAGTGGCGTATCGGAGAGCTGCTAGAAAGGGGGTGTGGAGGAGGTGATTAATGAGAGCTTGGAAAAAGATCCGGATAGATTTCTTTTGAACTATGCCTCAAATTACAATGGATGTGAGCCTGGCCTAGCTGTTGATGAGCAGGAAGATAACACTCATTTGGCCTTAATCTATCCCATTCGGGGAGAAGAAGTAAAGCCAGCCTCTTAAATACAAACCACTCGCTTTCATGCAAAGGGTGCGCACTGTGTAAAGACCATCCACATAAAAATGCCAGCAGTTGACAGCCTACATTATCTCTGGTTATTGCCTCAAAGTAATTGGACTCTTTCTATTTAACTAGTGGCTGAGGCTTAAGATCCTATCAGGACAGTGTGTCTACCGGGTGATGTTTAAATATCGGAGCTCGAGCCTCTCGTGTGTGAAGGCGCTGAGGCCAGGAGAGGTGTGTGTGCACTGCTTGGGCCCAAGAGAGAGGCACCTTCTCAATTCCTTGTCTTGACAAGGGGGGTGGATTCCCCCGTCATGCAAAGGAGAGGACAGGAGTGCTATGGACAACAGGTATGAAATTGGTGACACAAAAGAGCCTCTGATTTTTAAAGTAATGCTCATAAGCATACTGAGGAGTTTCTGATCAAGGATGGACTCAAATGTACTCAAGCATTTTAATACAATCCAGTTTCAAGTGGCGTATCGGAGAGCTGCTAGAAAGGGGGTGTGGAGGAGGTGATTAATGAGAGCTTGGAAAAAGATCCGGATAGATTTCTTTTGAACTATGCCTCAAATTACAATGGATGTGAGCCTGGCCTAGCTGTTGATGAGCAGGAAGATAACACTCATTTGGCCTTAATCTATCCCATTCGGGGAGAAGAAGTAAAGCCAGCCTCTTAAATACAAACCACTCGCTTTCATGCAAAGGGTGCGCACTGTGTAAAGACCATCCACATAAAAATGCCAGCAGTTGACAGCCTACATTATCTCTGGTTATTGCCTCAAAGTAATTGGACTCTTTCTATTTAAGTAGTGGCTGAGGCTTAAGATCCTATCAGGACAGTGTGTCTACCGGGTGATGTTTAAATATCGGAGCTCGAGCCTCTCGTGTGTGAAGGCGCTGAGGCCAGGAGAGGTGTGTGTGCACTGCTTGGGCCCAAGAGAGAGGCACCTTCTCAATTCCTTGTCTTGACAAGGGGGGTGGATTCCCCCGTCATGCAAAGGAGAGGACAGGAGTGCTATGGACAACAGGTATGAAATTGGTGACACAAAAGAGCCTCTGATTTTTAAAGTAATGCTCATAAACTCTCGTTAACAATCTTGACTGTTAATGGCAAGGGAAGGATAGACTAAAGATGTCACAGAAGTGTTACTATCTTATCCGGGGCATTATGGGATGCAACACCCTCATTTTCTGTTTTCTGCAGCTCTGCGATAAATAAGGCAACAGGTTCCCACCTGCAGTGCTGTGAGCAGAGTGTTTGGTTTTCTTCAATCAAACAGTCTCTTTTCTCAAGGAACTGGGTTTTCCCCCACTTTGGTTGAAGCCCTATGGAGTCTGATCCTTCTTGGGTAAAGTCGTCTCCTTGGGTGCATGAAGTTTTATGTATGATGTATGAATTGTATGGATGTATGAATTTCCTTTTACTCACTTTTGCTTGTTTCAAGGACAGCAAATGAGAAAGCCTGGCCCAAAAGCTGGGCTAGTCTGGAAGACTTTTACCTGCACCCTGGAGGTGCATCACTTGGTGCAGTAGCCCTGGAGAAATGTTTGTGATTGTGTGTGTGCCAGATGCCCGCCATAACCTGATCAGCCCTGGTTCTGAGCCTGCAAGCACTCTTGGGGGAAGACAGAAGGACCCATGCAAAGAAGCTGAGCTAATCTGCCGATGGAGATGGGGATCTAAGTGAAGTCTTCTCTTGCCTTCACCCCCATGTCCACACCAGCTCCTACCCACTGGGCAGGAAGAAGATCATGCAATGGAAAAGCTTGAGAGCGAACTCACATTTGTGTTTTCAGCAGTGATAAAGAAGTCCCTAGCCCAGTTTGTTCAGCTGTGAGTGTGCAGCAAGGGGTGCACTTGTGCACGGGCAGGGGCAGCGCGGGACTGCAACATCCTCGCTTGCACCTTTTAAACGTGAAGGCGAAAGAGCGGGGTTTGTCTTAGCAGCTGATTTTTGGAGTTGTCTCTGGCTGTCATTTTTGGGGAGGGACGGGGGTAGGGAAATTGGGTTGGGTGGCAGATGGTGTTAAACAGGAAGAGAGGCAGTGTTTGTTTGCAAACACGGTGAGGTGTCGTTCCATTATTGCCCGGCGCTCTTGACAAAAATCAGTGTGGGAGCTTTCTGCCAGCTACCGCAGCCCCGCAACGCTGCGTGGCAGATGAATCAACGCCAACCAGGGAGCAGGTCCCTGCCCCAAAAGTCCTCCCTGGGAGTGCGACAAGAAGGAGCAAACGTGGCAGAAATTCGCTGACAGGCACAAACAAGGACGGCGGTGCCCCGTATTTCAAGGCTAGCGCGGGGTGCCGGCGGGCTGCCTTCAGCCAGTCTGTGTCTCTAGCTGCTTGTTTCTCCCCCTTGCTTTCCTTGGAGATGGAGTGATATCTGCAGGAAGAGAGAAATGCCACCCGTCGACGTACTGGGAGGCGGTGAGCTTGTGTCTCGCTGCGCCCACGCAGCAGGTTTCAGGCGTGTGGGACCAGCGCTCAGCTGCTGCATTTTGCCCCATCCCCAGGTAACAGGGAGCAGGACTGCGGTGCCTCGCCCCAGGGGATGTCACAGCCCTTCAGTGGTGGCACAAAAGGGACAGTGCTCATGTCCGCAGCCATGGCAGGTCCCTGCTGGGAGACAGCCCTGCTGCGGATGCTGATAGAGACCCAACTTGCATGGGGACCATCCTGCACCCATAGCACCCATCTGGGCACGGAGCTGCTGAAGCTTTTGCACCCTCTGCACATTGCTGTTGACAGCTCCTACAGACCAATGCTGGAGCCTCAGGAGTTTGCACATTTAGGAAAGCTGGCTTTGCCACCATCACAAGTTTACCGATGCTGGGGTGGGAGGCTTGCCAGGGGTTTTAGCCTCCCCTATAAGCCCCCGGGTAGCGCTCACCCTGGCGCAGTGTTGGTGAGTTTCCAGTCACCACCCCCAGTACCAGTTGTGGGCAGCAGGAGGGACCCAGCCGTGTGGCGCTGAACCTGGAGCAGTTGGCATCTCCCTGCCCACAGCCCCACAGCACAGGGGGTGCTGGGGAGTTAACCCCCCTCTAAGCCTGGCACTCCACGAGGACTGAGGGGGTTAAGGATGACAGAAGAGATGGCAGCCTTTATGAGCATCCTCCTCGGCCATCCCAGACCCTCCTCTCTTTTTATTTTTTCCTGAAAAACATGGTGGTTTAGGACATTGCTGCTTGTGCTTCTTCTTTCTTCTCCTGCCAGGAGAGCCAGGATTGATGACTCAGAAATTGCTAAAAACATCACGCTCAGCACTGCCACAATCAGAACACTGGCTTAAAAATCATGAGATTTCTACCAAACAGAAATCAATTTTTTTCCCTTGTCCTCTGGTGGTTTTGACTCGCAGGTAATTCTTCAGTCATCAGCTCTGAGGAATGTGTTATTTTATTTTGTTTGTTTTTAATGGAAAATGGGGTTCCCATCTTGTCTCCAGAAAGGAGGGCTTGAGGATAGTATCAAGTCTTGTGTCTATGGAAAACGTGAGCGCTGCCCACATCTAAGTGTAGGAAATGCCAGGAAGGATGAATGCAAACACCCAACTCTGCACCATTAGCTCTTATATGAATATTAATGACCAAGGCACCACTGCAGTGAGTCAAGATCCGGGGAGCCAGGTTGTCTCCAGATCCTGTGACCACTTGCCAACAGGAAAAATGAGTGAACTTTCACTGGCTGTTTTTCAGGGCTGGATATTGTACTTTAATGAACAATCAGAAGGCAACTAGCTGGAAAATAACTGGACCTTTAACAGCCTTGGTGCTTAATTTACCATGTACTTTTTCTTACGTTCCCCCTCTCATTGCTGATATTATATCAGCATGGCTGCCTCTCTGACACCGGTTTTATTCAAACATTGCTGTTTCATTTCTCCTCTGCTCCTCACCCTGCTTCCCTGGGCTATTTTGCCAGGTCTGCCTCTCCCGCCAGAGCAGCCCATCACTGCTCCCACAATCACAGCCCATTAGGAAAGGCTGCATGCCCGACACCTCCATCCCTGTGCTCACACCACGGTCCAAACACCAGCTCCTCTGTCGGATTCGGGGCTGGTTACAAGGCCGCCAAGCCCACCCTGCCTCGGCGGACGGGGCAGTGCGTGGCGGCTGTTTGGATGGAGTCATTTAAATCCGTGATTTATGTGTTCTTCACACTTTAACTGCATCGAGGAATCTCTCACTCTGGCAGTGTCTAATCTCTCGACATTTCACATGCTCTGCCTGCACAGTGTCAGAAGATGAATAGCCCATTCATACCAGGAGCGCTCCACAGCCAGATATGCTGACTTACAATGCTGATAGACTGGAGCAAGAGATGAAGGATAGCAGCAGGGACTGGGTAACTTGTTGTGCCTACCAAACCTCATTGATTGAAAAATAAAATGCACTCTGTGTTTATCTGTAAATGATGGCATTTTTACTCGCATGGCGTTTTCCTTGCATCTTCCAGCAGATCTCCTCCCTATTTGCTAGTCTCTAAATGAGCTGCAAAGCATATCTTTGCCTTTAGGGTTTGCAGGGTGGTGCTCACAGAGCCAGCTTGGGCAGAACAGGCTCTTGAGGAAATCTGAAAGCTCTCTTTAGAATATGTATGTGAGTATTGTCACTGTTTGGCACTGAATCCGTCACCTGAAATGCCTGAGATTTTCTTAATGGTGCATGCACATTTTGCTGGCTCCTTTTCCCTGCTCTCCTTAAAATACATTTGTTCTTCAATACCGTAGGGCTGAGGTCCTAGATTTATTTTTTTGGCATTGCAACAAATAGGAAGAGACCACACCATACCATCAGACAGAGTGGGAGGAAAGAGGTGACTTTATCCTCATCCGAAGAACTAACAGATTAAATATTTCACCCAAGGTCATACAGAAAGTCTGTATCATCAGATCAGGGAACTGAAACCAGGTCTTTTTTCAGAGTTTTGATCATAGGACAAGTTTTATCATCCTGATCTGTTATATTTTCACACTGAAATATATTGCTTACCTCTAGAACAGGTAAAACTTCCTTACAAAGAGCATTTGTAAGGAACGTGTCCCCATCCAGTCAGCAGACTCATTGTGGATGACTCCCGATTTTCATCTGTAATTTGTGTATTTGCACTGAAGAGTTTGGAATAAACGAAGAAGTTCATCTGTATTAAGATGTGATACAGCACTGGCAAGAATGGTCACATCAGACAAGTTTAGGTTAATAGATAGATAAATAGAAGCACAAACGAGAAGTTGGCTGATCCGCAATCCCGATGCTTTTAAATCAACAACTGTGAACTTTCAGCTGAGGAAGGAGTAGAAGGGAATGTGTCTCTCTGAAATCATAAAGTCCTGTTTATTCTGACCACCCAAATGATAGCTAATAAATCTTATTTGATTGCCTAATAAATGCTAAGTTATTTGTACAAAAGAGGAGCAGCTTTGGCAGAGTTTGAGGCTTAGCCTAGAGGAGTCCCCGGTCTGCTGGGACTGGTTAAAGGACTCTTCTGCATGACTACTCCATGGTGATTGAGTGTCTCCATAATTTTCGGTCTGAAGGCTTTCTGTCATACTCATATGAAATTTTTTGGAATTCTGGAAGTATTCCTGAGAGAGGAAAATCAATTTGGGCCCACATCTGTTCTTGAAGTCTGAGGTCGGGAAACAGAGCGCAGCGATGGCATCAGAAAGGAGGAGGGGTTCTCCCATTTCATTTGCAGTTTTAGTGCATGAAAAAGTGATGTAATTGCATATGTTTGAGCAGTCAGATAAGTGAAAGGCAGGAAGAGAGGCCTGTCTGCCATAACCCAGGTGTGGACCAGGGGAAGATGAGTGTATTCAGCTGTCAGAGAGGCAGAGGGCTCTTCACTCTAACCCAGCGGCTGCAATTATGTTCCCAGGGTTCACTGTCTGGGTTGAAGTTTCCTGGCAATATCTCCTCCACTACATGAACTGTCTCAGAAATGTTGACCAAATACAGCTTAAACGGTATCTTTTTCTTCTCCTGAGAACATATGAAGATATGAAAAACTGGATTTATATTTTTTAACATAAAAATCACAGTTGGCCTGTGTTTGAATAGACCAGCAAATAACTGTCATTAAAAGGGGGGATGGGGCTGGGCAATGGGTCTAACTCTAAGATTCCTTGTTTATCATTGCAATGTGTAACATGATGAGATGCTGTCTACTTTAATTTCCGCTAATTTGGCAAGTTACTGGAGTAACTCTAGGTGCAGGTTTCCAGAAGATCTTGGAGGTTTTTGGGGATGCCTGAAAATCTGGCTCTTATTTTAGGTGTCTAAATGGGAATCAAACACTTGTAAAATAATCTAGCCCAGTTGTGGGTGCTGATTACTTAGAAATCTGGCCTTCAGTTCTCGAGAAAATCTGGCTGCTAACATGTTTTAAGACTGAGAAAAGCATGGCTAGAACATCAAGCCAAAGGAAACAATTTGTCTTGCAATGACAGGGTTGAGAGGTAGATGATATTCTTTTAAATAAGTACAGTACCTAGGTCTGGATGATCTCTGCTTCCAACTAGATGAGGATATAAAGACACTGGTAATGAGATTCATTACAGCAGCTTTCTAATCTCTTTCGCTACAAAATACATTACATTTGGAATTTAACTGTGTGTGCAGCACACCAGGTGGCCAAGCTGCTTTTACTGGGAGAAAATAAAGAAGCTGAAATGCACTGCTATATAGTGCTCTTAATGCCTAATAATGTCATAGAGGAAGAAGTATGTTCCTGCTCTCTGTTGCTGATGACTGCCGAGCGAAGCACATGTTATACAAAGTCACATATGCTGGAGAATAACGCTGCTGCGGGAGCCCTTAGCTCACTGGTATGTGACACTGCAATGTGATTAGGAAAGAAATTACATACTGGCAAAGAGCTTTCCCCCATTTGGGGAGTGAGAGAGAAGAATTACCCCCTTGGAAATGTTATATCTGAGTGAATTTACTTTTCCATGGGCTGATATTCTTCTAAGGAAGAAGGATGTTCTAGCTGTTGCTCAGCAGAAGGGACATTTTTTTATTTTATTGGACTAAGGTGACCACAGGGTCGTGGGCCAAATTCCACCTTGGGTGAAGCAGGCTTCACCAGTTTCAGGGGAATTTGAGTCTGAGGTTTGTGCTGCGCTGAATTTGAATACGGAGACTTAAAAATAGGGCTTCTAGTTCACATCCCAGTCTCTGAGGTGTTCTTGCTAACGGTGGAGGTGTGTTGACATGGCAACTCCCTAAATCTAGCCCTGAATGTTGTAAGCTTAGCTCCTGGCCTACCAGGACTCAAAACTCTTCTGAATCAGAGACTAAGTCAAGGTTTTCTGTCCACTGAGAGTGACACTATCATATAGGTGAAGTTGGTCTATGTGGGGTTTTCTCCAAATCTCATAAAAGCCCTCAGAAATTTTGCATTTTAATTTAATAAGAACAGGGCTGGGCTGCTCACCTGTAGTATTTGGTCATAACAAAACTGTGGCAAACACCATTTCTCCCCTTCTAGTACCTAAGCTTGCTGTGCTACAGCATTACTTTACCTTTTTCTTTCCCCCCTCCATCTTTTTGGTTCTGAGCAGAAGTTCTGGTTGGTTTTGCTAGGAGACTGCTGGCTGGCTGGCTGTGAAGCCCAGTGTGAGTATTGAATGCTCTTCCCAGCTGTTTGTTGTGGATCAGATTCACTCTATTTCATAGGCTGGGATCCAGTTGCAGGACAGACGCTTTACAGTTTTGTTTATTGGATTTGCTACACAAAGGGTTGTGCTCCACGTTGACAGAGAGCAGGTGGCCTGTAGAAAGAAAAAAACCCCATGGTTTTGTAATTTTTTTTTACTGTTTACAGATTTTTGTGACATACTGATTGCAACTGGATGTGCAAAAAGGCAGGGATGGAGGTAAATATGCAGCCTGCCACCCCATATCACTTACACACGAACACTGATGCACCAGGACTTGTGTTTTCTCCAGAGCTCGAGGGTGCTCATGCCATAGCTCGTGGGCGAGCTTGGCGGGCTCATAAGCTCCTTTCCCTTACCCTTCTCCCATGACTTCTTACTCCTCTTAAAGCTGTGGACCATGTGGATGTCTCTGGCACTCTACCATGTTAGGTCCCAGCAACCCTGGAGAACCCCTTAGGAGTGACCACAATGCACCCAACCCTCACCACATGGTACCTATGTACACACAGGTGTCAGGTTGTGTAACGGGTCTGCTTCCACCTCTTGTCATCGACAGGATGCCTGCTTGACATTGCATGGAAGAAACTGTCATTTTGGTGACAATTCCATTGGATGTCTCCTCAGTCTGTCTTCATTAATGTCATGGATGTTGCTTAGAATGGAACAAGAAATTAGGTTATCGAAATATGTAGGTAAATGGAGCACTGATTCACTTGAAAAGACAGGAGGAAAGAGGATAGACCACTAAGGCCTGACTTTTGGCTTTGGCCCCAAATAGAGTTGAGCAGTGGCCATGTTCCCTTCATGACCTTCTGTTTCATCCATCATGTGACCAGGCATGAGCCCTTGTGCAGCCAAAATTCTGGTGTCTCCCAATCCTTGCTGGATCTCTGACCATAACAGTCATATAAAGCTACAAGCAAGAAGTTCCCCTTACGGGACTGAGGGATACTACGTGAGGTCCATGTGAAACCCCACATCCATAGGGACTCTAAAGGGAAGAGAAAGAGCTGCAAAAAATAGTCACATTTGGGTACCAGTCCATGGAATGCCTTTACCATAAAATTATAAGTCAAAATGCAGGGGAGATATGGAGGGCTGTCAAAAAATAACCGTATAAAAGACTGAGGAGTCATTGCTGTTAGGACATTTCCATGTCTGCATGATTCCTCCATGCTACGTTGGTTGTGCAGAGTGCAACCGATGATGTCTCAGGGACTTTTCCAAGCAGGGCTAGCCAAGTAGACAGAAATACTTGGAGAGTGGGACAGGCATTGAGACCCTTACTCATAAAAATATAAGCTGAAAAACCACACTACCATGTAGTATGGCTGCCATTCTGGTGTACTTAGCCATGCAATTATTTCTGCATATTAAAGCATGGATAAGAGCACTTTCACTCACGTGTTTGTGCAAGAAGCATTGGTGAAGCTGTGTGAAAATCTCCATGCCCTGTTCCCAGCTTATGCAGTTGAAGGGTAGGATGAGACATGTGGTCCTGGCGGCGTGAAGAGCAGATGAGGAGCCAGGATCCTTTTATTCATAGCTGTGATGATCGGTGTGTGAGCAATCCTGGTGTCAGCAGAGGTTTGTATAAACTAGTCAAGCTAATTAAGTGTGAATAGGTGCGGATTTGGGAAAGATCAGCCTCTATTAGTGGCAAAATCGCAAACAGGAAAAGGAGCTGACTTTGTGAGACTGCTCTCAGCCAGCAGGTTGCCTGGCTCTGGGTATGAATGAAGAGCTTCTGCGGAAATTTAGGAACTAAGGAGAGAAATTGTTTTACTTTAATAGACGGGGAGGTTAACAGGCGCCCACTGGAACCCTTTTAATTGGCAAGTAGCCCTGTGGAGGCTGGAACACGTTAAACAATCGTCCTGGTAATCTAAAGCACAGCTAGGCTGAAAGTGTTCACATCTATCTTGTGAATTCCTTCAATAATAAACACTGGACAAAGTTCAATAAACAACCAGATCAAATCTCGCTGAGGAGACACGAGGCAAGCAGCTAGACAGAAGTGTCTGTGGGGCAATGCTCTGCAAACGGGAAAATCACACAGAGACGCAGACTGGAACCGATGTCCGCTCTTGGAAGGAATTACTGGCAATGTGAGACAAAGTGTTTCGGACGGGGCAGGTGCTTTTTATTCATGTTTTGAAGCAAGAGTTAGAAAACTTTTCCAAGGGCTGAATCAGCCTCTTGGAGTCATTTGGTGGACCAGAAATGAACATCAGGCCACAATAATGACAAAACCCAATGTGTCCATGAGCTGTATGAAATGGAATTGCAGCTTGTGGAAGGGCCACAAGTTCTCCATTCCCTCCTCTAAAGCACATGGGATTCAGTGCAACAAATCTCTTTTCCACAGCCTTCCTCACTCTCTGTTACTTCTCGTTATTGGGGAAAAGTTTAGTGTCCATAAATCACCATCAACATAAAGTATGCTGTCCCTGAAGCATCATTATAGTTCCTTGTTAATTAAGTACTTTTCTAAACTCCTGGCATGAATCTACCATATGATGCCTTCAAGAAACCCTGTACCTGGGATGACTGGACCAGTCAGCTTTGTCCCAGCTGAGTGGTAGGGATTAGGCACCGTGTCAGGATGAACCCAAGCAGAGGCAGTCCAGGGGTACCCACGGGAAGCAGCCGTAACCCAACCCATCCCTCTCTCCTGGTGAATCCCAGTCCAGACCTGGTGGATGAGGTTTATGGGCTGAGAGAAGGTAGGCTGTGGTGTTGTGCAGGAGGGTGTATGGGTGAGTGGACATTTTTGGAGATGTGAGGGATGTAGACCGTGGTGGGATCTGTGGGGTCATACACAGGAGGGCAGCAATGTCATGCCTGGGGTTGAGGGAGGTGGGTAGGGCATAGCGGAGGGCTGTGGAGTTGTGTGGAGGGGTCAGGGATCACTTGCAGACATTGTATTGAGGTTGCTGATGTATCCTGGATAAATATTGCTGTGACATTACTGTCCTTGAAAAGGAAAAGGTTTTGGTATCTCTTTTTTAGCCAAAATGGAGATCTCTGAGCCATGTGGATATAACACCCTTGTCATGTTTAACGCAATATGTGTGAACTGCTGGCTTTCCTACAGCCTACCTGCGCTTTCGCCTAAGCTGTTATGCCAGGCCCCTTATCATGCAACACTTTGCTGTTTGCACCTTGCTGATGAGTTGTCAAGACAAAGCACGGGAATGTCACTGTGCAGTTTGTCACCCTGCTGTCAGAGGGGAAGCAGGGGGTGGTGATGCGCAGGTCTCCTTCCCTGCCCACCGCCTCCCTGCTCTGCTGCTCCTCACAGATCATGGCAACATCCCCATGACTCCTTCCAGCTCTTTCTCACCCCTTGCAACAGAGGCAGACGTGACTGGGGGGTCTCAGAGTTCTCCGGGTCTCTCCCATGGGTCAGTGCATGGAGTTCAACCTTTCCCTGCCGTGGCACCACAATTCCCAACCACAGGGCAGTGGCACGTGGAGGAGCACCTGGCCCTGCCGTGAGCACTGGAGGGGCGACAGCCCACCCAAACCCATTGTGGAGATGGTATTGATTTCTGCTGTGAAAAAAAAGAGAATAAAAATTTCCTCTCACAATCTCATTCTCTGCCATTGTGTCCAAGTACAAAACCAGTTAAAAAAAGAAATAATGCTGCTGCCCTTGTGACCAAGTGGCAGGTCGATATTTGAGCCTCTCAAGGTTGTTTCTGTTAGGATGAGCAAGCAGTGACATGGGCCAGGTACCGGACTCATATTATTTTGTTTATTCACCAAAAAATGCCAGCAAAATCCTGTTTCCCTAAATGAAGTGGAGGCAATGAACAGGCAACCTCCCTGACCTAATAAGCTCTGAGTGCAAGCAGCTTGTCTTTTTGTCCCTTCTTAAGACCCTGCTCTCATAAGACTTCATGTCACCAGCATAAATCCTTTGCTAAGCATGGCCAAGAGTGGGGAATTACTCCTTTAGGAGGCTTCGGACTCAGCCAGGGGAGCTGATGCAGGGTGAGCCTGCGGGCAGCACTGCACAGTGCTCATGGATCAAGACCGCTCAACCGAAGCTGATCACTGGCAGAGGCCTTGGCTGCGATGGGGTCAAGCTTGATATTTCATCCAAATCCTCCGTATCTTGGTGAGTTGCTCCCCAGTGCCTGCTAGTGTTGTTAGGGCAAGTGGCAAGCAAGGAACGGACCCTGTGTGTCCTGCTACCATTCATCCCCTCACCCAAAGCACTCGAGTATGAGCAGAGAGGACCTTGACTCTGCAGATGAGCTTTGAAAGGTGAAACAGCAGCGAGCTGTAGGTATTTATAGGTGGAGCCTTAATGGAGGAGCAGCACTCATCAAATCAGTCAGGTTGCTGCTGGGACTGGTTGTAAACAAGCTAATGCTGAATTGCCATCAAGTCTCAAAAGGACAATAGCCTGAGTAAAACACCAGTTTATGGCTGTGGTGGTCTTTGAATGAAGTGACCTCTACGCTGGGCCTCCGGGAAATGAGATGGGGAAGCTATGATGGGAGCTGGGTCAGACAGGTTTCAGCTGTGCCTTCTGAACGTAGAGCCCACCAAAATGTTACACTTGGAAAGCTAAAAGGGAATACCTGCCGTGGCCTGAAACACTCTCTCACTTGCCTCCTAAGTATTTTTAAAAGTGAAGAACATCAGTCCTTTATCTTACATCAAGAATGACTTCATTTCCTATAGAAGTGTGACCATTTTGCATGACCAGAGGAGACAGCCTGGCAAGCACAGAGCTCTCTCTGCCACAGTGGACGGCAGGTACCCTCTGCTGTACACAGTTTGTCCTCCAGAAACATTGGATGAGTCTTTAGCTGCTTCCCAAATCTTGGTCCTAGGAAAGTCACTGGGATCTCTCCTCCTGCACTGAAGCCGGTGAAGATTCATGCCAAAGGACTCTTCTGCCTGGGTCTAGCTCTGCTGAGCATGGTTGCTTGTCCCACAGAGGTGGAGGAAGAGTGGTCATTTGTAGGAAAAACTCCTGCTGCTGCCCCTCTGGGGCTGATGTTCCCAGAGAGCAGAGCAAGTTCCTATATGAAACAGGGTGAAGGATTTACATCTATACAGCTTCAGATGGTATTCATCTGGCCTAGTTTATGCATTTAAAAGACAGTTTTAGATGCAAACTTAGGCAGAGTCTGAGTCTGAAGCAGTCAGTCTAGGCATCTCTTATAGCCAAGGGAGGGAAAAGGGAATTCAGCTCCTCTAAGAGGTCCCTGCAGAGCCACTGTACCCCCTGTACCAGTTGATCTCATGTCCGACCACCATTCAGAGAAAGTTCTGGTCCAGATGTCTCATTTACAGAACCTAAGGTATTTGTGATCGGACCCCAATCAGCCAAATTAGGTCTGTTCTCCTTTTGTCTTAATGGCACAAATCTGAGGAGAGAGCAATGTGTTGCTGCAAGAATAATGCCAGCAGGATTTCTTCATTTCCTGCCTTTCCTAGCTCCAGGGGGGATAACAAGCTGCATGGGTGATGAGTCAAGGTTTTTCATGCTACCTTCCTGTGTCACCATGGATCCAGTCAAGTGCAGATCTGGATCAGCTTGATAGGAGGGTGAGAGGGACCTGAAGTGGACCTTGCTTAAACAAAATTCAATGACCCTGGGGCGAATCAGCATCTAGAAGCTTCTTCACTTTGTTTTTTACTTAAATCTGACCATTTGGAACATTGTCTCATTGCATTACTGCAGGTAGAGCCTGGTTTTTGTACAGTGTAGCTCAGCTGGTCCTCCTCAGGTCTTGTAGCACCTCTTCTGGGCACTGGTTGCTGGACCACTGTATTCATGTAAAAGTTTTGCCCTCCATGGGATTGTGTAAATATGTCTTTCTCAAGTTGCCCTTGAAAACTGGCCAGATCCCTGGATTCAATTTGCCCGGACCTCGCAGACAATGGGATGACAACATGAAGGATTTACGGGATGTGCATCCTCACAATACAGGGACAGAATTTGGTCCTGGCCGCAGTAATGTCAGACTTGTCACAGTATCTTGTAGCACCATCGGAGCCACACAATGTAAATGTTTATTGCCTTCTTTTCATGGGCCCTGTGGCTTGTGTTTCGAGTTTCATGCAATGCGGTGAGGAGGGCCTCTGGAGAGCGGTGTTATAAAAGAGCCAGAAGCCAGATGTGTATGAGACTGCAGCCCGGAGCAAAGTCCCTGCAGTTTTACTCTGTCAGGGCAGCAGGGTATTGAGAACAAGGGAAAATTGAGTCGACCGTAGGATGCCATCCGGTCTTTAGGGTGGACAAATGCATGTAATCTTGGTCGGGGCTGTAAAAGCAGCATTGCTAGGCTGGAGGAGAGGAATGCGAGGCTGGGGAGCTGCGATAATGGAAGGAGGAGCTCAGAAGAAAGAGGAGAGGAGCGGCATTCGCTTTCCCTATCTGTGAACTTGATGCAGAGAGACAGTCGTAGTTTCCAATAAGCAGTTCATTTATCTTAACTTAATACCTTTTTACTTCATCGCTAGAAGAGTGATCCCAATTAAGGCAGCACAGCAGGGCTCCCTGTATAAACCTCCTAACGCCGCCAGTTACGTTATTTGCTACAACCAGCCAGAGTTATGATCACCAGTGAAAAATAAGCTTCCTATCTGGCAGCTGGCCAGCTCCATCCCAGCAAAGCAGCAGAGTAGAAGGACTGGGAGAGGGAATGCATTGAAATGTAAAACAGTTAACATTTCTACAATATATGTCAGCATCCACCAAGCAGTGTGGGCAATTAAGTAATGTTACATTGTACACTTCACCTTGGAAGAAAAGCTCATTTTGATAGAATAAAATACCCAAATGCCACAGACTCTACTGCCGATTTCACATCTAAAGCAGTGTTTTCCCTTCTATGCACAACGCTTAGCACAGAATTAAGAGGGAAAAAAAAGCAGCATGATTTTAGACTTAGAAGATAAGTAAAAGTGTGGGCCCTCTGCCAAGTTTCTCACCATTTAGCAGTACTGAGATGGGATAAAGAGCAGATTTCTGACTGCTTCCCACAGCCACTTTTCGAGGTTTGCAGAGCTGTTTTATATTAGAAAATCGTTGAAGATCTTTCATTGTGCCTTTTCTTTCCTCTGATTTAAGGGATCTTGGTGTCTCCTCCTCCCCCTGCTTTTCCGTGGAAGCAGCCTCTACAGGGGCCCTGACCTCGTGCTGCATGGGAGCAGTTTGCTTGCAGGAATGATAAAGCTCTTCAGCAGAGTGACCCGGGAAACTGGTTGTGGCTGCCCACGTCAGTCCTGCTGTACTACTTTTTTTTTTTTTTTTTTAAGGTAGGGATGTCCCAAAATGAAGTGTGGTAGCGCTGCTGGAAATCTTCCCCATCACCTCATGGACAGCCTTGAAACTGGGTGGTGACTTCGCCGAAAAATAAAACAGTGTACATGTGCATCTGGGCCATTAGTCTGAATAGCTGAACTGGAGAGATGAATGGAAGGTGCCTGTTGCTTGAGTTCACCAGAAGGGAAAACCCGTCTTTCAAAAAAAAAAAAAAAAGAGGAG
>NW_009260479.1:3326375-3327519 GCF_000687185.1 Egretta garzetta | reverse complement strand
AACTGGGTGTGGCTGCCCACGTCAGTCCTGCTGTACTACTTTTTTTTTTTTTTTTTTAAGGTAGGGATGTCCCAAAATGAAGTGTGGTAGCGCTGCTGGAAATCTTCCCCATCACCTCATGGACAGCCTTGAAACTGGGTGGTGACTTCGCCGAAAAATAAAAGAGTGTACATGTGATCTTTTTTTTTTTTTTTTTTAAGGTAGGGATGTCCCAAAATGAAGTGTGGTAGCGCTGCTGGAAATCTTCCCCATCACCTCATGGACAGCCTTGAAACTGGGTGGTGACTTCGCCGAAAAATAAAACAGTGTACATGTGCATCTGGGCCATTAGTCTGAATAGCTGAACTGGAGAGATGAATGGAAGGTGCCTGTTGCTTGAGTTCACCAGAAGGGAAAACCCGTCTTTCAAAAAAAAAAAAAAAGAGAGAGAGAGAAAAGGGCAAAAAAAAAAGTAGTCTCTAAATTCCTGTGGGTTCCATTAAAATGCTTCCTCTGCTGGCATGTTATTGGAGAGCCTTTAGCTTTGAGAACTGACTGTCCAGCACTGCTGGCTTGTCTTTTTTAAAACCTGGATGCTGACTGGAACCAGATGAAAAAATTGAACTGAAATGTCTATTAGGGAACTAATTCTGGGAGGAATTCAACAGACTTTCAGGCTCATTTCTGATACGCCCAGATGCCGAATTGGTAAAGAGATACTGTGCCTGCCGGAGAGCAATAGAAGGAGAGGAATGCAGAAAGAGAGAATGAAAATAAAGCAGCAAAAGTGTTTGCAGGGCTGGGAGGTGGAGGGGGAACGCTTTAACCGGGTCTTCTTTTGCCTTTGGTCCATGAATCTCACGGAGGTTACTGTTAGTTTAATCATTAAACATAATAGGATCATGAGATTCAAGGAGGAAAGATCCTATTTGCAGCTCTGCTGAAGTTTCCGAGAGGTGTTTTGGATACATAAACTGTTGTTATGCAAATGTAAAATGGTTTTTTCTTTTTTTCCTAACCTCTCTGTTTGGGGCATTGGAGCCTGGTGCTGCATCTTCCTTTGGTGTGGTATTTTGGAAATTTGTTGGGCTCAAATTCTGAATGCAAGCTCTGCTCTTAACACTTTGAGGGTGTAGGAGGCTAGCTTTGATATTTTGCATAGGTT